>NC_066591.1:4035000-4197500 GCF_905475345.1 Vespula vulgaris | reverse complement strand
GTCGTTGCGTGCACGTTGCGTTGACGCAAACGAGTATTGCATACGTGCGTTCGTTTTTTTTCGATTTTTACCGTCATCAACAGGGTAATATAGAATATATATACACCTTTTCGATGTTTAGATCTTTCGCGTCAAAAGTATTATTCGACTATTTTCGACAATTTTTGGTTTGGTGTAGATGAGCGATAGATAAGTGACGTACACGGTTCGACGAACGTGCGTTGCGGTTTATGCAATTGTCCACTGCATTGACCTGATGGTACGCATGCACGATGCTAACGCTGCTATTTTATTCGTCAACGTACAATTGCGTTAGTACAAAGAAACGTATTGTAAAGTGCACACGTGTGTCATTGGACCTTATCGTATACGTTTTTATTTGCACGTTAATGTTTACTTTCGAACTTGATTTCGAGAGAGAGAGAGAGATAGAGATAGATACATGGTAGACAGAACAACGGCTTTTGTTCATGGTCCGCTGGCAATTTTCGTAATCAATGTTCGATCATCGTAGAATTCAAAAATGGCTTCGGGCAAATTTTCGAATTCCCTCGTGGACTCGAAAAAGAAAAAACCAACACGGAAGGAAAGAAGAAATGACGGAAAGAAAAAAGTCAGACACACATACGCACACTCAGGGATCCTGTAATAACTTTCCACGTGGGAAGATAAAAATAACAAAACCCAGAGATAGATAGAGAGAGAGAAAGACAGAGAGAGAGAGAGAGAGAGAGAGAGAGGATGTAGATATGTATGTATGTATATATATAAAATATATGACGTTCGATTTTAATCAAGCAAGAAAAAAATATCATCGACATTGTGATAAAAATTGAAGAAAAATGTTTATAAATCTGTTAAATATTTTTATCATAAATTTTTATATATACAATATTTGGATATAAATTTTCGATAATGGACTGCTGAAATCACTCAGTTTAATAAATTGATTTTGTATTGTGTTTGTATGTGTGTTGGATAAAAATATAGGAGAGTGCGTTGGATGACTTATTCTATAAGAGAAATTAAACGAGAAATGATTTTTTGTTCGTATATTTGTCAATTTTATTTTGAAAACGGATTCAATGAAAAATTTTCACGAAATAAATGATTTTATCGTAACGAAGGCATGGATAATTACAGAAAAAAATATTTTATAACTAGCTCAATCACCTTTACTTACTAATAATCGAACGAATAAGAATATTATACACACACACACACACATTGATATATCTTAATGGGATATTTTTGAAGTGTTTAAAAGCGGATTTCTCCCAATTAAAATAATACTCGTTCAGCTAGATTACGTTATGCCAAAAACAACTTCGAAAAGAATTTTTCGACGATTGTAACGTAGACTGTGTTAATTAAAGAAGAAAAAAGGAAAGATCCACTTTACACACGCACACACATTTAATATTATTTATTACTTTAAAGATTCATGTTTAAGTAATGCGATTAAATATTAATTAAGCGATGCAATATTTTAAATGGACCCGTTCTTAATATGTTTCTTTTTCCTTTTTTTTTTTACATCATTATTATAACACATCATTATAATATATTAATTATTAAATTTAACGAATAATATGTCAAGATCAAAATTACGTCTTCGAGACATAAAGACAGAAAGAAAGAAAGAGAGAGAGAGAGAGAGAGAGATAGACAGACAGACAGACAGACAGACAGACAGACAGAGAAAGGAAGAGAAAGGGAGAGAGAGAAAGAGAGACATATAGACAGATAGAGAGAGACAGAGTTTTAGTTAACGACAAGGAAAAGGGGATGAGTAGCGATAAAGGGGTGCGTCGACGAACTCGAGTGGTATGCCTCCCGATAATTAACGAGGGTGGATTAATTAGGGGGTGCGCTGTGCAGGAATCACTCATTGGAAGCAGTTTCAGCATCGACGAGCGACGATTACGGTCCTTTCATTAAGGTAGCTAGATAGGTTGTAGAGGTCTTTGACCTTGTACAAGAATAAGAGATCGTTTCTCGAATCGGGACGTCTATATCTTATTACATTCATTTTTTTCTTTTCGTGTTTCGTATTTTATCTCTTTTTCTCTTTTTCTCTATCATTATCTTTTCTGAGTTTCTGTTTCTCTTTCTTTCTCTCTTTCTCTCTCTCTCTCTATATATATATATGTATATATATATATATATCTTTCTCTTTCTTTCTCTTGCATTCAGTCGTTCAGCTATCTCTTTTCGAAGGCAATCTAAGTACTATAGAAGATTTCAAGGAAATTGATTTCTCGAAACTCATAATTTCCTGTCTCTCTCTCTCTTTCTCTCTTCATCTTTATGTTTCATTAATAGGACTTTTTTCTACTCTAAGATAAGTTATTAATTTTATTATCCAATTTTCTCGTAGTAAAGCGTTAAACGTAAAGCTATTTGAATAATAAATAGCACTATTGGATAGGTATCTCGTTAATTTTAATACGTATTCATCATCGTTCTCGAGTTTAGCTATTATTATATTCTGAGATTTTGAGTGGAAACATTTATATCCCTTTTTTTACTCTCTCTCTCTCTCTCTTCCTTTATTCATTTACACGTTCAACCGATGATAATGATAATAATTAATATGGCGAAGGAGAAATTAATTTCATTATATTCTCGCGCGTATGAATGAAAAAAAAATATATATATATAACGCTGAGGAGAAAGTGAACGAAGACAGAGAGCGAGAGAGAGAGAGAGAGAGAGAGATGGATGAACGGTCGATGAATGTTTGCAAGAAAAAAATAGAAAAAAATAAAAATACAAAGTAATTCGTTAGCACAGGGACGATTTACCCAGTGATGAACCGAAATGAAAGAGAGAAAGAAAGAGAAAAAGCGAGAAATAGAAAGAGAAAGAGAAAGAGAGAAAGAGAGAGAAAGGGAGAGAGGAATGGCTCGTTTTCGAGCTTCGTTAAACTGTACAAAGTAAATTGAAGTTTATCTCTAAAAGCCAATTTAGTGAATTTCGACGAGTATCGAATACAGGTAGTCATTCTCTCTCATTCTCTCTCTCTCTCTCTCTATCTATCTGTCCCTCTCTCGCGATCCATCGTTAAATCGGAAAATTGTCGGCCATCATTCTCGATGTTACACTGCTTGTATTTTTACATATATCTCTATGAAAATACATAAGTATTTAACTTCCAGTGGTAAGTGGTATAGCATCGTGGTATGGTCTGACAAACAGACCGAAGAAAAAGATTAAATCTCAAAGATGATTCGAAGAATCTCGCGTTCTATTTTTATTTTATACTTCTCTCTCTTCCTCTCTCTCTCTCTCTCTCTCTCTCGTGCTATCTTTTTAGTTAAAAAAAAAAAAAAAGAAAAAAAAAGAAAAGAAAAAGAAAATAAAGAAAATAGAAAAAGAACCTGAAAAACGGTCGTAAGATGAAATAACATTCCCGAGGGTATTTTGTGACTTTACGAGGCTTTTACCGTGGATGATAAGTCTAGGAAAGAAGAACGAATGAGACGCCCGTTTTCCCGATGGCCCGACATGAGAGTAGGAGGAACTCGTCGGCATCCTTGTTAGATCCATTATCTACTATCCGGATCGCGATTCATGTCTCCATGTGATCGCCGAATTACTATCGAGAATTGGAATCGTTCGTTTATTATTACTGCAATCTATTTCCTCGTAATTTTCTATGCTACCCATTTAGGATTTTAGTATAATAAACGAATTTGGGATTTCGAAAAATAGGATTTATCCTTTTGATCCCTTCGTTGTTCATTTTTCTTATAAACATGATGATTCACTCGCATTCAATCGCTTTTAGAATGTAACGAAAAGGTTTAACGTGTGTGTGAATTAAGTATACATACATAAAATTAAGGATGATATTTATTATCGAAAAGAAATATTAAAGAAAAAAAAAAAAAAGAGAAAGGAAAAGAAGAGAGTCTAATCAAATCGTAAAAATAGAACGGACTTTACGTAGAACTATAGAAAAATATAGATTGATAGAAATAATTGATAATATAAAGAACACGATAAGAAACGAAAGGTTTACGATATAGAAAGGATTAGAAAATTTCTCTGGGATAATATATATTTCTTTTGTTGTCGATCGATTCAACGCTGGTTTCTCGAACTAAATCTGAAAATTTCGTCGTTTATCGTCGTAAATCCAATTTACGAAAGATCTTCGAGGAGCAATAAATTTATGGACAATCTACGTGACGTCGTAAACGTTAGGAATTCTTTCAAACGTTTTCGAGAGGTGAGAAGAAAAAGAGAGAGAAAAAAAAAACGTAAAAGAGAAAAAGAAGAAAAAAAAAAGAAAAGAAAAGAAAAGAAGAGAAAGGAAGAATTGATGGATGGAAAGAAAGAAAGGGGAAAAAAAAGAGGCAGAAAAAGATCTGGAGTTGCGTTAAATCTGACTCACCCTATGCATATTGGTGCACGATCCGTGTGAAACGCGTCGATGGAAAACTCTAAGGTAGGAGAGAGGAGGAGAAGAGAGGAGAGGAGAGGAGAGTTAAGAGGCCGAGAGAGAAATGACGGGCGTGCAGCACTTCGGCAAAGTTTCGAAATAATACCTCTTTCCTCGTTCTTTCCTCTTTCCCCTGTACCACCCTCTTCGACCGAACGATTCCCCTCTTTGGTCTGACACATTTCGGGAAGTCTTATCGCCTGCAGCTAACAACTGGAAGAATATTGCACCGTCGTCCACGTCTCTCTACGTGTCGTCGTCGTACAACACATTTCTCGTTGAACGCTTTTCCCTATTCGCATGTAAATTGCGAATGTCGAGAGTTAAACATTTTTCTCAGGAAGAAGAAGGAAATTTGTTGCTACGGACGGATATAATACGATTTTTCACACCCACCGGGTATTCGGTATTCCGTTTATGTATGTTCTTAAATTCCTCACCGTCACCGTATTTCTTTTTCTCTTAGTTTTTCATTCTCGAGGTAGACAGAAAGAGAGAAGAAAGAGAAGAGAGAGAGAGAGAGAGAGAGAGAGATTCGATCTCGTGAAAACGATACCTATTATTTGTATCATTGATACTCGATATTTCGTTTGTAACAATTTTTCTCCTCAAATATCGTCGATTGATATCGTACCAATCTTCCTTGTTTCGTTGTAATAAATATATTTACGAAATATTATACGAATCGTCTAATCGTTTAAGTATATTCGATGGACCATTATCTCGAGAAAAAGAAAAAAGAAAACAGAAAAAAGGAAAAGAATAATAAGAAACACCGAAAGGATAAAAGAGAAAAGAAATAGAAAACAAAGATGAAGAAGAAGAAGAAAAAAAAATAAGAATAATATTCCGTCTCATCTCATAAAACGTGTTAACGAATATACGTGTGTAGTGAACGAATGTGTCGACGAAAATGATGCGTGACGAGTTATTTCAGAGTTAGGAGAGACCGTGACGATAAATTTGCATACGTGCTATCTGTTGATTAGGCTTCGGACATTGCACCCTCTTGACATTATCATTGCCTCCGGTAGGAGAGCTTCCTCTTGCTTTAGCAGCGAAGCGTAGAGTGAGAGGGAAAGAGAGAAAATACATACAGCGAGAGAGAGAGAGAGAGAGAGAGAGAGAGAGAGAGAGAGAGAGAGAAAGAGAGAAAGAGAAAGGGAGAGAGAGATGTACACAAAGCACGTCGACGTTTCCCTCGCGATTCGTCCTCACCCTCTCCTCCCTCTTTCACCCCCCTCTCATTCTCCTCATCCTGCTATAGCCATTGACGCGTCCACATGAGAGTACCACCTAATGTCACTAACGTCGAGCCCTTCTGTTGATCTAACGCGCGAAAGGACGAATGAGCGGGATTAAGACCGCTCGTTGAAGATTAATGCGACTCCAGAAAACCGACGACGTGGATAGATGTACATATGTAGTTACGTGTGTGATATGTCCATGTTTCTTTATTATTATTGTACGTGGAAAGAATTACGATAGGAGTTACGATGCAGGTTAATGATCCCGTTAAAGTGATACTACGCGAGTAATATCTTTAGGTTTAATACGGTAGTAGTATAAAAATAAGGTCTGTGTAAAATAGCCTGTGTAAAATCTTGTGTGTGTGCGCATCTCTTTATATTTTTCTTTTTCTTTTTTTACGTTCTTCTCTTTTCTTTCTTTTTTCTTCTTCTTAAATCTTCTTCCGTAGATGCATATTGATCGGTGAATTACGATATATTAATATTTATTTAATTTGATTTAATAGGATAATTTGATTTAATTTGATGTAATGACGATAATGTAAATTTTTGTATTATATTTCTGTTTCTTTTTTTTTTATTTTCTATACACTTAATCTAAGCCTCTTAAATGGATAATCTTTAATGATTATTTTTAATTAAAATATAGACGAATGGGGAAGATTTGTTAGTAAAAATTAATTTTAAAGTATTTATAGAAACAGAAGAAATCAATGTCCGTAAATCTAGGTATAATGAAAATAATAATAGAAAATATAATAAATGTAGATTCACATGTGCATTCATCTACATCTCGATTTGAAATTCGAATTTTATTTTGTAGACGGGGAATAAAAAAAAAAGAGAGAAATGATATTGAAATCGTTTTACCTGCGTGAGACGCCAATGTTTGGAGGCTTTCGCTATCGGATCCGTGACTTGAGTGCAAGCTGCACCAAAAAGCATAACCTTATGTGGCCCGCTATGCATCATGTCGAAAAAAGCTTTGACACCTACGGCAGCATTGCACTGAAAAGAGAAAAAAGATAGACGATCAGAAATGTATTTATTATTTATTAGTTCGTGTGAAACGCTATATTTATATCTTTTCCTTCGATCGAAATCAAAAAAAAAAAAAGAAAAAGAAAGAAAGAAAGAAACGAAAAGAATGACAAAGCGAAAGAAATAGGAAATGAAACGCGAGGTCGCGTCGTCGGTTTGACCTCGAGCATTGTAAAGTTAGTAGAGAAGCGTGATTATGGCTCGTAAGGTTTATTGTTCATCGCGTAGATTCTGTCGTGCACAGTTAATTCCGTGGCGTTCTATTTTTATGAAAGAAATACATATCGCTAACGACATCTTAACCTTGGCGACTAAACATTTTTTTCTATTTTTCTTTCTTTTTCTCTCGTTCTCTATCTCTGTCTTTCTTTCTGTTAGTATCTTTAAAAATTGTAGATTCTGTTATGTTAATGCGATGTGTCTATATATATATATATATATACATACGTGTGTATGTATATATATATATTTTTTTGTATTTTATCTAATAGAAATAAATTACTAACAACTTGACGTTAATGTAAATATCTGACTGTATCGCATGAACAAAATAATCAACGTCAAATCATCTAGTTATTTTTGCCAACTTTGTAACGATTCCTAGACATGCGAGAAATTTTAAGCCGAGAAAAATTTATAATTTCGAAACGTCGATCTATTATGTCCTAAAGAAAAAAATAAAAAAGATTCGATTTAATTAATTTAATGTTACAAGTAGCGTACGTACGTACGTAGATACATATTTCGTTATTGTATATATATATATAAATTTTTATAATAAATATCATTATTAATTTGATTCTACTCTTTTCCTTTTCTTAAAGAAAAGAGAAAGAAGAAACGTAAGAAAAAAAAGAACAAAAAAAGAAACAAAATTAATTCATTATTTTCAATATCTTCCTTCGATTCCAAATAAATATGAATAAATTAAATAAAAAAAAATTATATATATATATATATATATAAGTAACCGTTTTTAAAGGAATACGAGATATAAACGTAAAAAATATTTTCTGAAAATGTACGAACGTTCGAAGGTATACGAGAGGAGTAAAATTCAAAGGAGCAAAAACGACCAAATACGAAGATAACGTCATGACTCCATTATCGGATTATTCGAAGAGGAATATAGTAAATTTTGGTGGACCGAAGAGGTACGAGTTTTTATTAAGAACTTTTAGATGGACCGATAATTCGGTCCTTCGTATTTATTCTGTACAATTTGTGAAAGAGGATGTATCTATGTGTATATATATATATATATACACACACATACGTACACATACACACGTGTACATACACATGTGTACATACGTCAGCCATGCGGAAGGGTACCAGATTCGCTGTTGGTTTTATACAATTCCAGATTATCATCGATGCGTTAACGTTTCCCGATTGGTATTTGTACAGTGAATGCACGTGGTATATCTCCGTGCATTTACAGATATTACACACACACATATATAAATACAGTAACGTGAACACGTGTGTATGTAATTATATCTACATAGATTACACGAAATACGTATGTATGTCTCTTCACGTGTATATTTGAATCAATATTATTACGGCACTTCGCGAAATGAATACACATTAGAAGATCGCTTAACATAATTGCATCTAATCAGCCGGTGTAATAATGAAGAATCATCGATATTATAATAACATTTGTTTCCAAGATCTTAACGATTTAGATCCTCGTTTATTAACAATTTATTTTTCTCTTTATTCAATTTGAAGAATTTTGTTTTTTTTTTCATTTTTTTTTGTTACATTTTTTTAAAAACATTTTCTTTCACCCTTCATTTAATGCACGTAATACAGTGTAATGCTTTTTACGAGTTTATAGATCGTAATAAATATTGTTATTATGATTGTTATAACGAATTATCTCGTTACATAATATAGAGACAGAGACAGAGACAGAGACAGAGAGAGAGAGAGAGAGAGAGAGAGAGAGAGAGAGAGAGAGAGAGAGAGAGAGAGAGAGAGAGAGAGAGAGAGAGAGAGAGAGAGAGAGAGAGAGAGAGAGAGAAAGAGATAGATAGATGGGATAAAGAGAAAGTCGACTTAATTAAGAGCATAAAATTTCGTTCTCATATTTAATTAACGAAGCCACCACCGACGTTGGGACCAACGTTGGTTTGCGGAATCCAGTTAGATAGAAATGAAAATTAATTGGAATATTTCCGTCTGGGTGCAGTGATAATGAAAACCTTGTTTGCCGGTACAAGTCCATCTTCCCTCTTTTCTTCTGATGGTATTACGAGCATCGATAAGTCTAAGAATTAAACTTCTCGAGAAAGAAAAATTCTTACTCCTTTTACTTTCTTTCTTTTCTATATCGCCACCACCTCTTCTCTACCACCCCACTTCCACGCCCATCACCACCCTCTTTCTCTTTCTCTCTCACTCTTTTTCTTTTTCTATTTAATATCTTTTTTTTTCTTTTTTCTTTTTTTTTCCTCGAGATGATAAGTATAACTTACGAAGAAGTTTAGTCGGGTCTAGATCACGAAGTTAGTTACATCGTGAACCCGTTCTCCTCTATAATAAAAAAAAAAAAAGAAACTATCTTCGCACTGTTCGTAATCTTCATTTTCTTTTCATAAAACTAATTATCGATCATGACTGTAAGTAGACAATTTCAAGAGGCACGTAAATTGGTTTTTCTTTTTTCTCTCTTTTTTCCTTTCTTTTTATTTTGTTTTTCTTCTTTAATTCAAACAATTTTTTTTCGTAACTTAGACGAGTCAATTATCCGATATAACGAAGACAAAAATTGTATCGGTATGTTTGTTAAAAGAATTTGGAAAAAAAATTGGAGAAAATAATTGTAATCATTCGATAAGTAATTTGTCGAAATAATAAGTTATCAGTATTGTCATTGATGAAAGATCATTCATTCATTATATAGATTTATATATTCTTGTGAAATATTTTACATATATCTAATTGAAAAAAAAAACGATGATAACTAAAATAACAATAATAAAAATAATAATAATAATAATAATGAATAAATCTTTTAATTATCAAAGAATTATCTCAAGTTAAATGCAGATTGAGCAGCAACAAGGAAATCGATGGAAAATAAATGGAAAGAGGGATTGGGTTCACGAGGGAATAAGAGTGGGAACAAAAGGAAAAGGGATTACGAGACTCTTTAAGTGCTTACCAATGTTACCATGTTGAGTTTTAACAAAAAGTTAAAACTGAACGCGGGAAAATGCGAGTGAAGGAAATAAAAAGAAAAGAAAAAAAAATGGAAAAAGAAAAAACGACATACGCATGAACGAAAAATAAAAAAGAAAGGGAAAAAAGAAAATACTCTTTCGACACGATATACAAAAATTCTATACGAAAATAAAAATATATTCAATTTTCTAGTGCGTTCATTGGTTATCGAGTAAAAAAAAAAAATAATATAAGAAAAACAACAAGAGAAAGAAAAGATATAAAATTTTTTTTATTGTGTCAATTAAAAGCAAAAGATTTTATGATTAATTAAAGAAGTTTTTTTCTTTTAATTCACACAATAAAAAAAATTTTATGATCTTGAAAGAAATTATGTATCGTGTAAGATCAAAACGATGAGAGAGAGAGAGAGAGAGAGAGAGAGAGAGAGAGAGAGAGAGAGAGAGAGAGAGAGAGAGAGAGAGAGAGAGAGAAGACAGATATATATATATATATATATATATATATATATATATATATATATATCTTTTCACTTTGTCTCTGCCTCTCTCTTTTTCTCTCTCTGTCTTTCTCCTTGGCCATTATTCGAGGACACAGTCCAGAGATCGAATATATCCACGAGAAGGATTATCCTCGAGGCCGGAACAAAGTTTAAAGGTCGAAAGCTTTCCTCATGGCTCTTACGACTTAACCAGAGATCTATGTTAAGCTTTTGCTTACTGCCTAAGGGATTAAACTATACTTTAATTATTTCAACCTCTCGGCGATCGAGTGATTCAATGTCAAAGGAATTTCCGAACTCGATGAACTCTAGTGATAGAACAATTTTCCATAAAGTTACGTATAAGAGAAATGTAGAAGATCTTTCAGGAGTTGTTGAAGAATATACAACTGATTCAAATTTACGAATTATATTTTACCTTTCTTTCTTCCTAGATACTTTGAGAAACTCCTTGTCCTTAGTTTCGTTTAAACGAAACACTTTTCTCTTTGACTTCTCTTTCACTTCGTCGTATTCGATTAGTTCCTTTTCTATTTGCCTTTGTTTGCTTCCTTTCATTTTCTTGTATCTTACATATATATATATATATATACACCTATATACGTATATAAGATCGACATAACATGACATAGCACGATATATAACAACATATAAGTAGAGCAATGATAGATATAAAAGTTAGGCAAACGCAAAAGAAGAAAAATTATTTTTTTTTCCTTCTTTTTCCGATTTTTCGATGTTTAAAAGAAAGAAAAAAAAAGGAGAGAAAAAAAAAAGAAATAAAAATCTAATCCAAATCGTTGTGAACAAGTTTGTTAACAGCATCGACTTTATATGGGGCCACCGCCGTGATATATAACTGTGTCCGTGATCAAAGTTTCGAAATGTCCCTGAAGTTCAAAATCCTATACCAATGATCCCGATCGGATTGGATTTTCATCAGATTTATACTTCGAGATCCTTATCCCCTCACGTTTCTCAAAGCCAAAACTCGGCTTTATCCGAATCCATGCGCATTACTTTCCAAGTACGTTCGAACACTTGGAATCCTTTATGAAGTCGCAACTTCGTTTGGGTTTTGAAGTGATTCGAAAGGGAAGTAAAATTCCGCAAAACTTTGTGCATTGTCATTGAATTCATTAATTGTTCGTTGTTAATTGTCGGTAACAGGCAAGCAATCTAGATAAATTTATATTTCTTCGATCTTTCAGACCCACAGCGATTTAATCATTTACGATCCCTCAAGTTATTTCAACGTCAACTGGATTGGCATTGATCTATTATCCTTCTAAGAAACTACTAGCCTAGAAGTATAAAGTTAAAACATCTCGTGAACTTGGACATTGCCGATGGAAATTGTATTTCACTTACGAAGGAAAACGGAAACTCCGGGGGTTGTTTCGAAAGCTTTGATCGAGGATCTAATTACTTAAGAAAATATGACAAAGAGTGTAAGATTTCTCGAAGCTTTTAGCTGGATTATCTGTTATGGAAGTGAGAATAAGAAATTAGGTGCAAGATGTATTAAATGATACTTTATACTTTTATATAAGTCGTAAAATATATTTCTTGTTTGATGCATATATGTGTGGGTATGTGCATATATATATATATATATATATATATATATATATATATACATATATATGACTTTAATGTTGAAATTTTATTTTGTTTGTATTCTCAAGATACTTTCTCGAAACTTTTGAGATAGACGTACTGTTGTACAGTTTTAAATCTCCTTTGAGATACGCTCGAGAATAATAATATTTCGTTTACTTACGGGCCAATAGTTAAAAAGTATTCGAAGCGAGAGATATTTCCTTCTTTTTCTTTGAATTCTTCGATTTTTATTCGTTTCTTAGTCGACGTGGCGCCGGCAAAAGGAATTTTTATTGTCCGAGCGATTTCCATTGATGTATCCTTTAGTATTTCGATGTTTATATAATACGATGGCAAAGCCAAAAAGAATTACAAAAGAATAGAGGGATCGAATATTTAGAAACGCGGAAAAGTGTGAAAGGAAAATTGACAAGAGAAAAACGAACGAAAGAAAATTGTTTCTTCAATAATAAAATACTTGACATCGTGCGAGTAATAAAATTAGTTTCGATGAGAGGAATTCGACGAGTTATTTAATCGAGTTATCGAATGCAACGTGTCGGACATATTAGCAAACACGATGATACCTTTATGACATCTTTATTTGCCGTTTCGATTCAATCCATGATGGTAACACGATCGACGTTACTCGCGAAATAATTTTATATACTACAATGCTCGTCGTTCTATTTACAATTTCTGACTAGAAGAAAATTATAAATTAGAATTAACGAATTAATATACAATAAAAAAGTTAAAAGTTCGACAGCCTGTTTGAGAAATTCGTTGTTGAATTTGTCGACTTAGCGAAATAATAAAATTCGATCGAAAGAATTTGACTCGATAAAGTGAACAAAATCACATCCCTTTAAAAATAACGTAACAAACGAACAGAAAAAGAGAGAAAGAGAGAGAGAGAGAGAAATATAAGATCGGATCGATCGTAACCCAATTCGAATTGGAAATCTTATATAAAGAACTACATACGACGATATAATCTTATTTATAATTGACGTGTTCTCTGATGATTGAAAATATTTCATGAGCTCTGGTCGTGAATAGTACGTTCGTCATAGAACGTTCAGCATAAGCGACAAAACGGGGTACGAATTTGCTGCATATATTCCTCTATGTAGACACAGGTAAGCCGCATACGCGGTGACGTTCTAGGTAAACCAGTGACCCCTGTGTTCCCTCTCCCTACCACCCTCTTCGACGATGACGACCTATTCAACCGCAGAATGACATCGTTGACCAGAGTCCCTAATTAACGACAAAGGTATTCCTGCGTGAGGTAACGCCGCTAGCGTTGTCCCTCTCTACCCCTATCTCTCTCTCTCTCTCTCTCTCCCTGTATGTACATGGAATTGGCACTATGCGTAACCCCACTAGAGAGAAGCAAGGGAACAAAGCTGTCCTGATAGGTAGATAGCCAACAGCAACGACAAGTCCGTCTTTCTTCCCTCGGGATGTAAACTCTCTCTCTCTCTCTTTCTCTTTATGTATGTGTATATATATATATCTTTTTCTCTCTCTCTCTCTCTCTCTATTTCACGGGTTTATACCCTCCAGCAAAAATTAATGCATAACACGTATACTCGATTACGGGTTATGTAATCTTGGAATATAAGCGAGTTAAATTCTCTGTCACTTTTGTCAACATGTTCAAGGACTTTTGTCAATCTCTTCATGAGCTGAGGTAACAGAGGGGTTTGTACAGAGAGAGAGAGATATAGAGATAGAGATAGAGAGAGAGAGAGAGAGAGAGAGAGAGAGAGAACGATGAAAACTCGAAAATCCACTTTAACAACATTGTCACGAGTGACGCCAGTTTCGTTCTATTACTAAACGGCAGAAAAAAAATCCTGAGATAATAAAAAAAAAAAAGGAAAAAAAAAGGAAAAAAAAAGAAAAGAAAAAGAAGAAAAAAGAAAACAAAAAAAAACGAAAGAAGAAAGAAAAAAAAGAATAAATCAACGCTTAGAGAAACAAAGAGACAACTTTGATAGAAACAGAGAGAGAGAGCAAAATGAGAGAGAAAGATTGAGAGAGAGAGAGAGAGAGAGAGAGAGAGAGAGAGAGAGAGAGAGAGAGAAACAATGCGAAATGAAAGAAATTACAAGAAATACAATGACAGGTTATTATTCGATTTCGATCGAGCAAAAAGACGTTGAAAGAACATTTAAATTGCATTTTGTCCTTTTCGCGACAATTCAAGGGATGGGAGAGAAACTAGGTACACTTTGTTTGCCGAGGAGAAACAAGCAACTCGAATTTACCTTCTCCAACCCTCACCCATTCTCTCCGTCCACCGTTCATCCCTTCCCGATCCTCGTAACTAGTAACAGCAAGCGTCGACAGCCCAATATTCGTCTTTTCCAGTCTTCGCTCATTTCTACCCTCAGGGCAGTGCTTGCCTTTTTGCTTGCTTTACTTTATAAGGGTGGTAGTTGGATGGAGTGAGAAAATGACGAGAGCAGGTTAAGTATGGTTCTCTCTTTCTCTTTCTTTCTATCTTTCTCTCTCTTTCTCTCTCTCTCTCTCTCTCTCTCTATATATATATATATATATATATCTCATTTTGGCCAATATTCGAATGGAACACGATGGTATATATGTACTTTGCAAACAGGCTCTTGAAGTGTCTTTCCTTTTTCGTCTTCTTTGCCATCTCGTCGTTGTCCAACGGATCGGACTAGTTAACGAGACCTCTGCTCCCCCTTTAATTACTGGAATTATTCGGAAAGAATGCTTTTCTCAAAGTTACCGGCGAGATAAATCTCGGTTGGCGAATTATTAAAGGGGACGTATTATCTTCGTGAAAAGGGGATAGATCATTTTCTTTCTAATATTAAAAAATCGTTGCGCTGCCTTCCTCTTCGTTCTTACGAGATATAGGTCATCTTGGTGAATTGTTCGTCGATTAATTTGATAAAGAAATTTTCGATGGAATAATAATAATAACAATAATAATTATTATTATTGTAACGTTATTAATTTAATAATAATGTTAGAGACAAGGTAATTAATTTTTTATTTTTTATTTCTTTATTTTTTCTTTCTTCTTTTCTCTTCTCTCTTTTTTTTATTACTGAATGATTCAATTACAAAATTCTGAGGGACGCAGTTTTGAGATTAGGTGCATATGAAGGGCGTCCTTCATTATCGCCGTGCAACGTTATTACTCTAATAAGGTTAGTAGAGTCGAGATAATTAGTCCAGTTTATTCTTTTAATTTTTTTAATTTTGCTTCTTCTTTTTTTTCTGTAATATTCAATTACAAAATTGTAACAGAGGTAGTTTTGAGATTAGGTGTATATGAAAGTGTGTTCTTTATTATCACTGTTCTAGCATATATCGACGATACGAAATTTTCAATTTTTTTGATCGTTTATAGCTGAACGAACATATCTTTTTATAATCTATTAGAATTACATCTTCTCTTTCTATTATGATGAAAATCTATGATAAATTGTATGAAGGTACGAGGGATAGATATACATCGTAAACGTGAAAGGACCAGGTTGATAATCAATAAAGCAGTATCGATGACGTGGTAATCGTCTAACGACCTTACCTATCGTAACACGACGGTGTAAGTAAGAGTTTACACGGAATTACACAAGTTATCTCGAGTTGTGCTAAACGAGCAATGATAAGCCTACAAGACCTATCTGCAATATATGTAGACAGTGATAAAAAGGTTTGAAAAAGAACGAGATATATATATCTATATTTTATTAATGTTCTATACTTGTGATAATATTATTTATTATTTATTATACACAAGTGTGTACGTATAAAAAAATAAATTTATATACATATTATTATTAATACACACACACACACACACATATATATATATAAAAGTGGAAAATAAAAATATACGAGACTCGAGTGGATGATAATTGTGAAAAATGAAGAACAGGGAGAATTAGCGTAAGATGAAGTACGGGCATATAACAAAACGTGTTTTCGAGCTTACACTGTAACCTCTTTCCTTGAGGCGGAAATAAAAAATTCTGTCTCTCTCTCTCTTCTTTTCTGAAACATACGTAGACTATACGTAGCCATTTATATCCACAGAAAACGAGCAAGCACGAGAGAAAAAGAAGGATACTATATTTGGAAAGGAATTTACACTCGGTTGAATTTCGAATGAACCTTTCATCCCGTTTGTTATTTATTCATATCACTCGTTATATTATCTATATATATATATGTGTGTGTGTGTGTTATATACGTATATACATTTGTATAAATGTAATCGATGTTATGGACATGAAACATTATTTAAAACGTTGAGATCAAAGAGAGAAAGAGAGAGTAGCAGTAGTGTAGTAACAGTAGTAGAACAACGAAAGCGTGACCGATAAAAGGGCACAAATATTTCGTTAACATTTGTACTCGACAGTTTATATATTATATATGTATGTATGTATAATACCTACAGAGATCAGGTTCTCACGCTTAAATGTATACTTTTGTATGTTATATAAAATATTGCCACTAGTTAAAGCCGTTTGTTTTCTCTCTGTCTCTTTTTCTCTTTTACCATTTTGCATGTGCATGTTCATATATGTATACATATATACATATATATATGTATGTATATACGTGTGTATATATATATATATATACACATGGATGGTACAAATCAGATTTTCTACTCTGCTTCCTATCGGAGTAGTTGTTTTGTTTTCTGAGCAACGACGCCATTACGTGACATATAGCACGACATAAAATGGCCGCGTGGTTACATCAAACGCATTCAATCTAGTCACTACATTGGATATATGTATATACACGTTTACATACATATATCGAAGTTTTTTTTGATACGTTTGATTTCTTTATATTATTCTTTAATAACATTAATGTCATATTAAAATCATATTTACGTTACGATTATCTATTTTATTATAATTAATGATTATGATGTTACCATGGGCTATTTGGTAACCTTAATTATTACAGCACGATTAATATTCTTGTTAATTAATATAATTAATTATCGATACATTCTGGGAATTGTGGAGAATGGTAATACTAATTGAAATAATCCAAAGTCGATTATGACGGACATATTTCGTTAACGATCGTTACCCCGACAAGATGAATGTGTGAAGAATAAAAGTAGACGTAATAAATGAGAAAACTGTCAATTAAATTACTTTACGTAAAAAAGATTCTATTGAAATCGATTTTACATTAAATCGAATAACTTAGACGTTCTCATGTTTCTGTGTATGTATGAAATTAAATAAAACAATAATAATTTTTCACGTAACAAAAGCATTGTTTTATAAGAATCGTTAAAAAAAGTTTTGGATGAAAAACATTGCTTGACGTACAGTCGCCTTTAGTAAGAAAAGGGTTAAACGTGTGCTCGCGCGCGCGCGTTTCTGTATAAACGTGTTTGTATTCACCGTTCCGTTTAAACGGCTAGATCAATAGATTTAATATTTATAGTAAAAATGAAGTTACTTTCAACGAACAGCAAAAAGTAATTTTGATATAACTTTTGCTTTCAATCTTTTGATATTTCTTTTTCTTTTTCCTTGTCTTGGATACGATTCAACCTTTGGTTCGAAATGACGGTATTGAAAAAAAAAAAAATTAAGAATTCATGAAGAATCTTACGTAGAACGAAAACAATTTAAACTTTTTAAGAAAATATAAAATAGTGTTAGTCGTAACCATGAAATTGTTTTTTTTTTCTTTTTCCTTTTTGAAATTTTTGTATAAAAGTAATCAAAGGTATGGCGTATGGATGAAACTTTGAATCTGTTGTGGACCGAACAAAAGATCCCTATTCATCTTCAACTTTCCTAACAAAATTTATATCAGGCGCTTGCAAAAGTTCGTCGGTTTGCAAATAAGTGGAAGTTACTGCGAGTTGATACTGCGGTTTTTTTATCTCTCTCTTTTTTTCTCTTTTATTTATTTATTTTTTTTTTGTTTCTTCTTCTCTACGAAGCTCTATGAATTTAAAAAGGTGCTTGCTCATAATCTTAAGATTTATCTACGGGATCGTAAGTAACAACGTAATCTTATTTCTCTTACAAGTAAAAATGTGGAATTCGATTAAGTATACTTTTTTGTTTTAATCGAAGAAGAAAATAGCGAGAAAAAAAGAAGATAAAGAAGAAGAAAGAAACTTCTGTGAAAACGGAACGAATCGTTCGTAAAATCTACGTTGTATCCATCGACGTTTGTCAGAAATGGTTTAAAAAGTTCAAAAGTGACGAAATTAACGTTAACGACAAACCAATGAATAAACAAGAACTTCTTGATAAAGACCTCGTTCAAACATAGAGAAGAGTTTGCGAATATACTCGGAATGAATGCATCAACCGTTTCTCAGCGGTTAAAAGATTCAGAATATGGATTCCGCATCAGCTGACTCCCTTAGACGATTGCGGTTGAATGCGAGTGCTGTATCGCTGTTAAAAAAAAAAAAAGAAAAAAAAAGAGAGAGAGAGAGAAACAAAGAGAGAGTAACATTATTAGAGTTAGATTGGGAAAAGTCCATTCTATCCATGATTTATTTACCAGATGTTGTTTAACAATTGATTGATATATAAATATTTGTTACGGACATTTTTATAGAATTAAAAAGAATTTCTTCTTTAGGTAACGTTTGTAAAGAGAGAAAAAGAGAAGGCAAGAGTTATATTAAAAAAAAAAAGAAAAATAAGGATGAAAGGTCAGGAATATAATAAATACAAAGAAGATGCAACGCTTTTACTCATGATTTTCCTTTAGAAGGGTTTCACAAATAACGACCCGCTTAGAAAGTCTAAAAAAGGAAGAAGACGGATCCTTAAAGTCCTCTTAGCCGTGTTGTAGAAAATAATGAACGCTTAGTTATGAAAACGAGTAAGGAACTCAAATTGATTTATCAATAGGGACGAAGATAAAAACAAAAATCCGTATCATCTACGTAAGTATATTTTTCGTAAGACGAACAGTCAGGATTCGTCGGATTTTTACGAAATGAAACGATTCTTCGCAAAACTTCGATCTCTATCTCTATTTCTCAATCAATTATTATCGTCGTTGTAACTTTCGGATTTCTCACTTATTTGCAAGAATTTATTTTCAAATCTATTTTATTCATAGAAGAACAAAAATTTATTTCTAACAGTAATTATTATTAATAAATAAACTGTATTATTCTTGAAAAGAAAAGAAATAAAAAACAGAAAATTTATTATCGATCGTAAATTACGATTCATTGTAAAAAAAAAAAAATAAATAAATAAATACATAAATAAAAAAGATAGATCGATCGGAAGAGATCAAGATAGATTCAATTGCTTGAATAATCGACGAATGACGGTTAGCGATAAATAATAAAAATTTCGTTATCGATTCAATGGGAAGATAAAAAGTAAGACGTTAAAGTCGATTTGTTACGTAAATCGAGAAAATCGAAAAAGAGAGAAAGAGAGAGAGAGAGAAAAGGAATAGGAAGAAGAGAAATTTCACTTTGAAAAGTTTGGCCGTTCTACGATGTCGCCTCTATTTACCGGTTACCCCTACTCCCACATCTTTCACAATTTTATCCCCACTCTGGGTGCATTCACACAGCACCACTACCAGAATTCGTCTGGTGCAGCTCAAATGAACGATCTTCATTTCGTAGCGGATTTCCATCGAGAATGCTTTCAACGTATACCTCGTTCCCCGTCGGTATCAGATGCCGCTGTATTTACAATGCAAAATCAGGCCGCGCTTTGTTTAAGAGTCAACCTGAATTTTCATTATACCTACCCCAACGTTATATCCATTTTAAACTTAGTCGCGGGATTCCGATTTAAGAAAGAAAGAGAGAGAGAGAGAGAAGAGAGAAAAGATTCTTCGTTGCGAATTGAATAACATCGATGGTTTAAGGCACGAATTTGAGAGAGAAAAAGGAGCAATATTTTATTCCTGATAATATCGAATTGAACTGATAAAATTATCAGTGATAAAAATTATAATGGTATTGTTAGAAATTAAATTAATAACCTTTGTAATATAATTATTATAAATTGAAATAAATAAATTCTTTATTAATATAAATTAATACGAATGTGTTGGACAATAATTCGTAATTCTTTAATTCGTAATTAATTGTTGAAGCAAAAAAAGATATGAAAATAATGAGAAATAATATTAAAAATATATTTGCGTTCATTTTAAGCGAAACGCTTTATATATTTAATAAAGTTTATCAAATCCTTTCATTTTTGTTTTAAATTTAATGTTTTATTATTGTTGCAATTATTTGTGTATTTATGTAGTTACCTTTCTGTTATATATCATCATTATTATAGTCAAATCATCATAAAATCGAATTAAATATCAACGATCTGTCGATAATAAATGGACACTATATCAATAAGTTAAAATAAAATAAAAACGGACATGAACGAATGAGAGAAGGAGAAGAAAAAAAATTGCATTTATTTTAAAGCACGCTTGAGATATTCATCTTTCCCGCGTCGAAAGGAATAGAGAAAAGATGAAACGTAACAGCGATAAGATTAAGGGGAGATTAATTATCGGGGATAGGTGAATTAACGTTAGACTAATGATGCACCACAACGACGTTATCTAAAAGAGAACGACAAATTTTCATTCTCTCTCTCATTAATTATAATCAGTAAGATTTACAATTTCTATTTACGAAATCATCATTCATCTTTTCACGTACTTACTTATCTTTGTCCTACGTCAACTCGTAAACAATGTATTTTGTAAATCGTTTATATTAAAATGACGAAGATAAATGAAGATAAAGAAAGAAAAAAAAAAACAATGAAAATATAAAGACATAAAGAGAGAATAAAATCGATTTACAAAAGTGTGATTTCGAAAAGAGAGATCGAAAAGAGAGAATAACAGGAAAAGATAGAGAAAGACAGAGAGAAAAAGAGAGAGACGCGTATGTAAGCACATGTATATATAGTGAAGAAGAGAGAGAGAGAGAGAGAGAGAGAGAGAGTAAAAGAGAAGATTCAACGATCATAAAGCGTTTTAGGATACGGAACTTTAACAAGCAAACGGAACATGCAAACTCGAAGCGACGCAACAAGTGTAGCTTCTCTCTCTTTCTCTCTCTCTCTCTCTCTCTCTCTCTCTTTCTCCTTCTATACTTCTCTCTCACTTTACTTTCTCTCTCTCTTTCTTTCCTTCTAAAATCGCGAAGGAGGAAACCATCGATCTCGGTTCGTCTTGCGTTCCCCTACCTTCCTTTCTAAAGGCTCTCTAAAAGCGTTGTGAATTGTCTCGTCGCGGATTCACCGTTCTCTTCTTCCTTTCTTAACGGGTTCTCCTAGCGTACTAATTAAAATGGGCAGCCGTCACGCGAAACTATCATCGTCACGATATTCTCCTTAAAACTACCCTTCCTTCTTTCTTTCCACCTATCCCTCCCTCTCTTCCTTTCTACCTTTCATAATATTTTTCTTTTATTTCTTTTTCTCTTTGAGATAAGCGATTCTTTTTTTCCCTTTTCCTTTCCTTTCCTTTCATTTCTTTTCATTTCTTTTCATTTCCTTTTTGTTACGGCAAACGAACATTGAGAATTAACATTTACGTGAGATGACTTTTATTCGTCGCATTATGCAATAAGATTTGCACAATTAATTATTCGCGTCGAATCAAATTTATTTATTATTCATATCGACAACTTGTCTCACTCGTACGTATTCCAAATAAAATGTACTTTTTCCTTTTTATTTTTATTTTTTGTTTGTTTTTTTTTTTTTAATTATTCCATGCATTATCAAAAGATTTATAATCATCGTTTGTAAGCGACGATTTTTAATAGTCGCTTGTATCGAATGATTTTTATACGTCGCATTCATCTATGTATTGTACTCTTTTATCGAACAATTTCTTTCCTTTTTTAATTTTCTTCTTCTATCTTCCTTTTGTTTTCTTCTCATTATTTTCCATACGAACAACGACAATGCTATTTTCACTAATTATTGATAGAAAATGATTATTCAATTAACATGGTAATACAGAAAATTGCGTTAAATTCGTCCGAGTCCCTTTTTCTGTTTTAATAATAAATGACCCACACCGAATCGATGCTAAAGCTTCGATCAATCTGTAATCAATGACGTGAAAGTGGAGCATCGATTAGTAATTAATCGATAGCTCACACGATCGCTCTTCCGAATTTGGTCTCACATGGTCCAGAGCAATGCGTCAATTTGATTAACGATCTCTTACGTTTAGGTTAAGCATCGCATGCCGAACAGAGTAAGTACCTACTCTTGATTTTGAAAGACCAACAGAGATTTATAGATTTTTATTGTCGATCTATAAAGCTTGATTTACAAATGCAAATCCAAATTACAAATAAAAAAAGCAAGGTATAAGTACCTACGTGTATTTGCTTATCTCTCTCTCTTTTTTTTTTGTCGTCCTTCGTCCTTCCTGTCTTTATTTCTTATCATTCTTACGAAAAAAAGAAAAAGAAAAAAGATGGAGCTAGAACGACGTTAATTCTCTCCCGACAAAATGGACGGTCTTTCGCTGACGTGCGATACGACAGCATTCGGTACAGAAAGCTAACGTCGGCTCTTTTCGTATAAAATAAAATATACCTACACATCTGTGTCTCTTTTAATTTTTCTTCTTCTCCTTTTTTTTCTTTCCTTTTTCTTTTTTTTTTTTTAATACGGTTTTCTTAACACGTTTTACTTACGAGGTATGCAAAAACATAGAGAATTTAAACGAAGATCGTGGGTATTTCTTTTTCAAGCAGAAAAATTTTTTACCATTTCCTTTCCCTCCTTTCTCTCTCTTTCTTTTTTTTCCGTTCTATTAATTTTTCTTTCTTTACATAAAATGCTTCGTTGCCAATACATTTCTATATTTTAAATTGCTTTTTTTTTTTTCTTCTATAGTCCGGGTTAGTTTAATAAAAGTTCTATATATTTTTGTAATGAGTTTCTACACGGTCTCTTTTTCTGCAGTAAATAGTAATAATATAAAATTGATTGAGTCGTACGATGAAAACTATCGAAAGAAATATAAGAGTGCGATAATGAAATTGGATATATTGATTTTTTTATTAAAATAATATATACTTAAATATAAGTAATTATAACTTTTGACAAAACAATTGACAAAATCTTATCTTTTTATATATTTGTATCTATGTATTTACGTTTTCATTTATAAGTAATACAGTCATATACATCACTTTATTGCAATAACAGATATGTGCATAAACTATGTATATTGTAGATATGTTCAGAGAATGCGAATGGGAAAGGCAAGTTATTATAACACGGGCCATTGTTCTCGCTATTAAATCAACTTCGGTTAAAGCAATATCGTTTAAATCCCTGCGCGACCGAGCTGCCTACCTCACCCTCCCCCGCCATCATCCCTCCCTCCCTCCCTCCCCCTCTCTTGCCTATCTACCCGCCCAACGACTACACACTCACCCAGCTCGTTCTAATGCGGCACCAGAACACAAGCCCTCCCTGGTTACAAATGCAAACGAGCGTTTCGCCAGAAGCGACAATAATACCCGTAGAGAACGAGACATTACTTGCAGGTTCGAGCTCTCATTGTTGCCGGTTGCTCGAAGCCCTTTGAAAAGCCATCCTCTGCCTGTGTTCTCTTTGCTACTACTCCGATCTCCGATTTGGAGATGTAAAAATGTCGGCATTGAACGGTAATACGAGAATGAAATTTTTCAAGAGTGAGTAAAAACGAGGAAACGAAAAAAAAGAGTTAAGGAATTAGAAAAAGAGAAAGACAAAGAGAGAGAGAGAGAGAGAAACACAGGTGCACTTTAAGAACTTTAAGATTGATTAAATAAAAACGAAAGATCGATTATAAAAGAAACATTTGTTTCTTGTTTAATTGTAATAACAGAAATAACGTTACGAACTTTTCAAGGCATTGTAATTACAATATAATGGTATTAAGCATAATAATGTTAATTAAGCATAGTTATAGTCGGGCGCATCGTCGAACGCATTGAGAGCACGTGAAACTCTTTAGTTAGTTTCACCTCCTAGAAAGTTAACCTCGCCCCCTACCAAAATTAGCTCCACCCCTTTGTCTAGTTAGCCCAGTCTCCTCTAAAGTTAGCCATGCCGCCATCAAAGTTAGTCCAGTTCCCAAATCTAGTTAACCCTATCCCTTGTATAGTAGCTCAACCTTTTGTATAGTTAACGCTGTCCCTCGAAAGTTAATCCCTACGAAATTAATCCGCTCTTCTTCAAAGTTAACCACACCCCCGATTCTAGTTAGCCCCACCTCTTTTGTATAGTTAATCCAACCCTTCTATATAGTTAGCACTGTTGCTTCAAAGTTAGTCCCGCCCTCAATTCTAGTTAGCACCACCCTCTGTATAGTTAACCCAACCCCTTGTATAGTTAACCCCTGAGAGATGCATTTACTTTCGATAGAATTGCGAACAACTATTTTGTTATTTTATATTTTAATTGCCATGGGCGTACGTGTTTGGGTTATAAAGAGAATGTTTAAATAATCTCGTGGATTTCATTCCTCGCGTGCATGTCTCCTTTTCGAAACAAATGCTGTCATTATTTCTCTCGACTGAAGAGCTTAATTAAGGTATCGTGCCAATATACTCTGGTAATATATCAAGCGCTCTTAAAAATACGATTAAGTTAGTTCTCCCTTTCTCCATTTCTCCTTGTTTATTTCAAGATCTCTCGTGAAAGTTCGCAATGAGAAAAGGAAGATAAAGAGAATCGTTTATAAACGTGTTTATTAAAACACGTAAGTAAGGAAGGAAATATGAGATATTCAAGAAATTCGACTTTTCATTGTCATATGTCATGTTTGATTTTGTTTAGCGAGTTAGAACGTGTTTCATTCGTTGAAATAATCTCGTCGAAAGACGAGAGCGATTGAATTAATTTTATTTACCAATTTATCGAGCGCGCTAGAAAATATTAATACGAACGATTTTCAAATAGATGGATAGATCGATGATAGGTATGTGGATTATTTATTACTCTTCGGGATTTACTTGGGGGATACATTTAGAGAATAAAATCGTTTTCCATCGTTGACACCGTCGGAAATATTTCTCTCGTGAAAGAATTTCTACAAGTTTTGGAATAGAAAAAAAAAAAAATTCAAAAGATATCTTGAAGAAATAGGATAGACTAGGACAGTAAAATGATAAAATGTCTCGAAGCTTTTATTCAGATTCAGTAAGGAGGTCATTTAAAAACGTATCTCGTGATGGGGGTAAGCGAATATACATACGGTGACGTTAAAAGGAAGAAACTCGGTAGAACTCGAGGAACAAGGTAATATCAGTCATACATTTATACGACCATAAGTAACATCGTCTATATACAGGGTATGCCTTTCCCTATTCATTGGTACAATCAGAAAAGGGCTAGATTATATATATATATATATATATATATATATATATATATAAAATAAAAAAAATAAAAATATATATACATATAAGTCCGTCCTACGAATATCGAAATCGATCTTGAAGATTTAATCGCGTTGATAAGCATATCGTGTATCGATATCTTTTTACGAGTTTTTTTATCATTTGTTCTCGTCGAAAAATTTTTTTCTTCCCCTCTTTTTTTTCCCTTTTTTCATTCTCATTCACATACATACTCTCTAATTCTCACATGTAAAAAATAAATAAATACAATAGTTCGAATGAAGCACCCCTTGTATACCTACGTACCTACTGTAATATCGCACAGTTGAACGATAATAATACGGGGACTCGGATAATATCAAAAGCAGAAGTTCTACGTAGCGACAATGAATGCATTAGACCGACGAGAGAGATAATCTCATTTATTTTCCTCGGCTAGACGTCTCCTCCTGTTCCTCCCCCTCATTTCACCCTCATCCCATCGGCCAACACCCGCGTACCTACTACCAGCAGACGTCGCGTGGCCATGTTCGTTTCTACGCTTAAAGAAGAGACGAAGAAATACATTTTGTATGCGTACGAGATATGTAAATAAAATGCATTATGCAACACATGCGTCAGTTTTTTCCCTCCTCACCACACCACCTTCGCTCCTCCCTTTATTTCTTCTATTATTTTTTAATCACTCTTCGTTAATTATTATTTCATTCCTTCTCGTTCTGTCGTCTCTCATTTTCTTTTTTTCTTGCTTTTTTTTTCTTGGTTCTTTTTCTTTTTTATCTTCTTTCTTCGTTTTCTTCTTTCGTTGCAATTTAATTATATATTAGACGAGCTAGTACGTAGTATGCGTATAACAGACGTTTGTCATTATATCGAACACCGATGTGTGGTGGAAAGAGAAAAGATATGAGGACAGGAATCCAATAAAGAAGAAACTAACGCGTCGAGTCGGATCTCTTTTGACAGGTTGCTTCGACGTTCGTGTAGATAGATCGAGAGGATTTGATCGATGGTAATGGATCTTTATAGGAAATCATATCTCTCTTCTCGTCTATCTCATGCATGTTACGTTACTCCACTCGCCCTTCTCTTCGTACTCGTTCGAGTACAAGCGAACGTTTCGTTATATTACAAGACGCGTTTTCTCTAAGGGAACGAAGATAAAAAAAAGGAAAAGAAAAAAAATATCTTCGCGAGAAGAAGAAGAATAATTTACTTCGAGACGTGATGAAAGTTATCTGTATCGCGAGAGATGATAAATAAACACTGCGTTGTCTCGTTGCTGATAAACGGATTAATCGGTTTGAGAATAAACTTATCAATATCTCTTTCTTTTTCTTTCTTCGTGTAAATGACAATTTTCTTTTTTTTTTTTTTTTTTTTTGAATATCGTGACGAATAGATAGATTAACATTGTAAATTCATATATGGAAAAGTTGTATTCGTTGTTAAATAATTTTGTACAATTTTATAATTATTTTTCTCTCTCTTGAAGGATAATGATATTTTTTCTTTTAATAAAATTTTTTATCTCTCTTTCTCTCTCTCTCTCTCTCCGTCCTTTTTCTTTCTTTTTATTGCTTCGACAATTATATGTAAAAAATGTTAAACGTTTGAAGATAGCTCATTTAAACGAACGATCTTTAAAAAAGAAAAAGAAAAAATAAAATGACAAAAAATAAATAAAAAATATTTACAACAGAAAAATATTTTGTACAATATTTAAGAGACACTTGGATTACTAACGAAAAAAATATTATACATAATTCTTTTTCATCTCCGATCTAAGATTACGTGAAATTCGAAAATGATGGATTGTACGAATGGAAATTGTACCACAAATGGATTCAAAAGGCCGTTGAAATCTCTAATTAGCGTTGACCGCGTTTCGGTAGATACAGATATATATATGTATAAGCGTAATGGCGGCCCATTATCAGGTTCATTACACAAAGTACGGCTCCTGACCATGGTAAACCTTGCTTTGAACACGTCGAACTAATCTTGAGGGATTAGGAACAATCAAGTTTACCAGTCAAATTTACCAGTCGATTCTCGAATCAAGAACGTCGACAAAGAAGATCACTATACAGAGAGTGCACACGTAAGAGAGAGAGAGAGAGAGAGAGAGACAGAGGGAAAGAGAGAGATTGAGAGAGATTGAGAGAAAGAGAATGAGAGAAGATCAGATACAGAGAGAGAGAGAAAGAGAGAGAGAGAGAGACAGAGACAGAGACAGAGACAGAGACAGAGACAGAGACAGAGACAGAGACAGAGAGAGAGAGAGAGAGAGAGAATGTGAGAGAATGTGAGAGAATGAGAGAGAATGAGAGAAAGAGAGAATAGTACGAAGGCCTTTTCTGGAAGAATCTCGAGGGCTTTAGTCGAGAATCGAACTTGGCTTCAGGCTTTGATCGGCCAGCTTGTCTCTCTCGACGACGACGACGACGACGAGAGAAAGAGAGAGAGAGAGAGAGAGAGAGAGAGGGAGAGAGAGAGAGAGAGAGAGTAGGGTCCGAATGGATCGTTGATTAGATTTCTAGTGAGAAAATTAGAATCGATTGGCCGAAATTGAATTGACGGTTGACTTTTCGATTTTGAGGAACGTCGGTTATACACAGAGCAATTGGAGAATATTTGGAGATTTTCGAAATCGAGCTTATGATTTCTTTTTCTCTTTCTCGAAAAGAAATTCGTCTACTTGTTCTTTCATCTATCTTTTCTTTACTATTATTATTATTATTTTATTACTATAATAATAACAACGAATAATATCGTTTTCTTATTATAATAAATATCAATGATACTAATTATTTTATTACAGTATTAATAATTCATATTTTCTTAGTATTTTGATATAAATTTTTTAATACGACGAAATGTAATTATACGAATTAGATTGATTCTTCATTAGTTAATGGTTCGGGATGTTAGATTAGGTATAGACATAGATCGAAACACCCGTTTCGTAATATCTATCTACTTTTAAGTAAATCAAGGGAAGATTAATCGTTTCGTTTCCGTCTCGACGACGAGATATCGATTGTTGGACTAGACGCGTAAGGTCCATACTGTGCCTTGCCTGCTTGCTTGCTAGCTTCTGCTTCTGTCTCTATCTCTATCTCTGTCTCGGTTTTGGTCTCGGTCTCTGCCTGTCGACCAATCGACCGTCTCGAAGTCAGCCCACCTGCGTCCAACGATGATGAATTATCAGTTCTAATTAATAATTCCCGAGAATGTTCGGTTTGGTTCAGCCTCAAAATGAAAAGCACCGGGGAATATGACGAGAAACGAAGAAAAAATCTTTTCTCAGCCGTCACTTTCTTCTTTTCACGTCTATCTCGTTGTAAATTACATGTGAAACCGAACGATCGATTTTTGATCGTCCAAAAAATCCAAAAACTAAAAAAGGAACGAACGACGAAACTTTTTTGCTTCTTCCTTTTTTTCCCCTACTTCGTTTTATTTCCTTTCTTTTTTCTTTTCAGTAAAGTTGCGCGATCAGTTTTCTATTGTCGTTTTATTATTTAACAATTAATATCATATCCCAGATAAACAGTCTTGTCGTTTGAGAGAAGTGTCAAGAAAACAGAGGATTAGATTCCACCGTCTCTTCTCGTATAAGACTTAACTTCGTTTCACTTTTCCTTTAACCTCTCGCACCATTTTCTACTACATAAGTTCATCCCGAGAACCATCTACGAGGACGTTATTTTTCGAGGAACAAAGTCGGACGGGAGCAGGTAAATGCTACTAGAGAGAGATAGAGAGATAGAGAGATAGATGAAGAGAAAGAGAGAGAGAGAGAGAGAGAGGAAGAGAGAAAGAGAGAGAGAGAGAACAAGAAAGACAATATCCTAGGGTCTACGATGGCAAAACAGCTGTGAGAGGACTCGAGCAAGTTTCTATGTCGTCTTCTGAGCACTCACACATATATATACATACTTATACATCGCAAATTTACTATGTAAAGACTTAGTTTCTCTCTCTCTCTCTCTCTCTCTCTCTCTCTCTCTCTCTCTCTCTCTATATATATATATATATATATATATATATATATATATATATATATATATATATGTATGTATGAATGAATGTATGTATGTGTGTATGTATGTATATATGTATGTATGAATGTGTGTATGTGTATATATATATATATATATATATATATATATATATATATATGTATACATACGAAGCTAGTTTAGTTGCAGGAAACTTGGCACGAGAAAGTTAGAGACATTGACAAACGAAAGATTGAATTATCTTATGCGGTTCAGTCGTGCGAGAATAATGTGCTTGAAAATATTAGAATGATTCACATCGTCTTATTGTTTTTATCCTGTGTTTGTATAAATTTAAATTAGCGATTGACGTTTGAGTAATAATAATATCTATGTGAGTAAGTCAAATATTAATTAATTCATTGAAACATATATTAAGTACTGCTTACTTTTATGATAGTTACGAATGTTACACCCCTTATATTAATTAAATATATACATATTCAGTTAATCTCATTACGTTTGCAATATTATTTGAAACATTATCGATCTAGTAGCATATACAAAGATATTGAATTAATTAGTTGAGAAACATATAACATATGTATGTATATCCTAATGACAATACATATATACTCATACACATACATACGTCATATATATATATATATATATAATTATATACATTTTGCTGACACCTGAATCATTTCTGTTAATTTAATAAATGATTACAATCGTAATCCATTACATATTCTATTATTTCAATTAAATTTATAAACAGAAGGATATCGAAGATAATCCAACATAATTACTTGTTAGTTTAAATCTCCCAATATATAAATATATCGAGAGGTAGAACAAAAAATGGATATATAATAATTAAAAAATAGTGTCACGTCAACTTCGTGGTTTCTCTATTCATTTGTTCTATATCTCTCTTAATATCTTTTATCGTGTGTGTGTGTATATTATAGTTGTGATGTTATCACTTGTTTCAACAACCTTCCATCCACCATATAGACATCACCACGTAACCATCATCATATATAGCTTTTCGTCTTCCGACTATAGTACTTCTTCAAGGATCTTATTAAAGTATCGCCTTAAGATAAGGGTAGCAAAGCTAATAGAAATAGGTGACAGGACAAAAAGGTCCTTGATAATAGAGTAGTGAAAACAATTACCAATCGATAATTTTTGTCTCATCGATTTCATTCGTAAAACATCTCGAAGATTAAATTTAGAAAAAAAAAAGAAGAGAAAGAAATAGGAAAGAAAAAGTAAAAATTATACATATATTCGCGACTTTGTTCCTTTTAAATAAATTAAATAATAATGTTACGTATAATAATATAAATTAAACAATTAAAAGTTGGTAAATTAGTCTCCAGCGATTTTCCGATTTTTACCGATAACATTCTACCAGATTAATCAAATAGTTTAATAATTTTTTTATTTTTGACATCCATGTAATAAATATTGATAAAATTTGGTTTCCAAATAATAATTTCTATAAAACACGTAAAATGTTTTCACTGTTCATAAATCCCGCGAGATAACAAATTGATATGTAACAACGAATAGTACTATTAGATCATTTCCAATGAGTTTAAGAAAATCCATTAGACAGTAGTTCAGGAAAATCCATTAGACAGTCATTATCGGAAGAGGTTTTTTCTAACGACAAAATGTTCGGAACTTTACTAATTCCTCTAACATATTTTATCGGATCTGACGTTGTTTCATATAGTTAATAATTATATCCGCGAGTTTTGGATCTGAATTTAATACCGAATCTAATAGAAAATTTTCGAATTATTTTTCTACTCTTTTATTTTTCCAACTCTTTACATTAACGAGTTAATTTCGACTTTCATTAACACTCGATCAGAGTTTCGTGCCAGATAGAAATACAAATTCTAAACATATCGATACACGGCCAGATACAATCAGATTTCAGTAAGACACGTCCCATATGGGTTCGAATATGATAGGATATAATAGGATCAAATAGGATCAAATAGGATCGAACAGAATCGAATACGACCGAGCAGTATCACAAAGGATCGAAAAGGAATAGGACCCAAAAATAGCGAATAAGATTGAATAGCATTTGCTAGGACCAAAACGAATCGAATTGGGACGAATAGGATTGAGTAGGATCGAAAATGAGCGAATAGGTCCCAAAAGTAAAGAATAAGATTAAATAGGATCCAATAAGAACATAAATCTTATTCGATCCTATTTGCTCTTATTTTGTCCTATTTGATCCTATTCGGTATTAGAAATTCAGAGATTTGATCATCGTAAAATACCTCTTCCGATAATGTCTATTTCTTGTCTAATAGATTTTCCTGATCTTATCGAAAATGATCTATAAATACTATTTATGCATACACAAGAAGATAATGATATCATAAGATACGGTATAATTTTATGATTCATTTGCGTAGATCGTTCATAGATATTATTAATTTAAAAAAAAACAAAAAGAATAAAATTGATGATGATTAATAGTAACAAAAACAAAACTCCTGCCATCGATATTAATTACTTTTAACCAAAACAAAAGTTCTCTCATCAATATTGGTTATCTCTAACCAAAACGAAACTCCTGTCACGGATAATGGCTACCGGTAACCAAAAAATGATTCTTCTTCAGCGATAATAATTGTTATCGTAAACGAAAACAATTCCTGTTGTCAATTATTGTTACTCGTAATCAAAAACTATTAATAATTTCCATTATCGATAGTTGTTGTAAGTAATCAAAAAAATATTAATCTTTTATAATGATTATTCATAATCGAAAGAGGTCAATCTTAATAATATATTTTAATCATTCCATTTTTCGAAAAATTTAATGACTACTTATTTTCGTTTAAATACAAATAAACTTTTTTTTTTCTTAATGACTTAATGACAAAATTCTTTTTTTTGTTTTAGAAATAATAAAATATTTTCCAACGTTGATCTAAGAACAACATTTTTCCAATCTAATAATTTTCATTTCTAATTGGTGTGACTAATTAAAAAAATAAAAAAAGAAATAAAAAGACTAACAATTTCGGGCTATTTTTGTCCATGAATAATATTTATTTCCGAATAGAGATAGTAGATTTTATGTTTGAGTTGACAAGTGGCTAAGAAGAAGTAGTTTGAAAGGTGACAGGTGTTTCTTCACACGGAGGAGTTACACCTAATTGATACTATATAAACCTTCGTTTGACTTACGAAGGGAAAAGGTTACTTGGTAATCAATAAAACATACAAATGTTAATTTTGATTAAAAACATAATTACGCATATTCCTTATCGATATATCTATCATTAACAATAAAATCCAACGTAATACTTCCCATATTGTCTTTTATAACGCGACACTATCACTATTAATATTATTATTAATACTAGATCGTATAATTCGAAAAAATAATTTCGAAATTTTCAGCTTCATTTATATATATATAAAATACTAAATCCGGCATTAGTTTTATTAGGTAATCTAATATTATTAATAATAATAATTACATTGTAACTATTATTATTATTATTACTTTTATTATTATATAAATTAAGTGGAATATCGAATGACAAATCTTTTATTATTTTCCGAAACAAACGATAAAATAATATAATAAATCATTAAAGTCGAGGAAGAAGTTTACTTTATTCTTTTCCTTTCCTTTTTCTTTCTACTTTAAAATTTATTTTTTCTTTTACGTCCAGCGGCGTAATTTAAAGTCGTCTCTCTAGTTAAACGCCGCGTAGTCTTTATAACCAAGGACAGACCTTAAAGAATGTAGATTCAATGTTGAATGACAGTGAGGGGTGATGGGGACTGAGTTGTAGCTCGATAAATGGAATAAACGGAAATCAATATAGGAAATAGGCAAAACATAGGAACAAGTAGAAAATGAAATATCAATAATAATAGTAATAATAATAATAATAATAACAATAACAATAACAACAGCAAAATCTTATTTAACTTTATAATAAATTGTAGATAGAAAAATAGATAGATAAATAACAAAATTAGATTATTACTAAAGAGTCAATTAATATCGTGTGATTAAGAACGATTATATAGTTATATATTTAAATAAGTATTAACAAAACATACAACACAACGTTGTGAGAACGAAACTAATAATTCTGTTCTTTACAATATTTTCTAACGTCAGTTAAACAAACATCTCTAATTGCATTAACAACTTATCAACCATCATTTGACGACTTCGGCTCTAAGGTAATTAAAAAACAAAGATGACCTGTCTAACAATGGACAGGTGGTCATCATGACGTTTTAAATACCACTCCTCGCGATTACATCTCGCATGCACTAATTTATTTTTTTTTTCTCTTTTCCACTTTTTTTTTATTTTCATTCTCTTGTCATATCGTAAATATTATTATTATTATTATTATTATTATTATTATTATTATTATTACTATTATTATTATTATTATTATAGAACATCGTTGTAATTTTAATAGGCTCAATGACCTATTCACACGATTCATCGACCACACCCTTTCCCTTTCCACATGTCCCTTTTTGTTAAGGACATAAAGCAGTGTTTCTCAACCTTTTTGTCATCAATAAATCTGGTCTCAATAAATTTAATTATAACGACACTTATACTTGTCAAATATTTATAGTATACGAATTTGGAGAATCTGATAGATCAGAATAATTTTATATTCTTTAAAACAACAGAAAAAAAAATCTCTCAAATTCTCTTTGCAAATATTTATTTACAAAAGATATCTTACAAAATTGCTTCGATAGTTACTGATCGTTTCGCGATTAATTAAAAAATCTAATACGAGCCAACAATAGATCGAGAAATGTTCCTACGAGGTATAAGAAACAAATTTATTTCTTTTCTTCGATTTTCAAAGAAGTGTGACAAAATATTATACAAAAAAAAAAAAAAAAGAGAGAAGAGAAGAAAAAAAAACACAAGAAATGATTCTACCATTCGACAAAAAGATATTTTATTAAAACAAGCACGCGTAGAATATTTAATACTAATACGATAGGTTAGTTCGATCTCCTTCGTCGGTTTAACGTTATCATAACGAGAAATTATTTGATAAGACAACGGAAGGTTTATTTCTGTCTAAAGTGTCTTATTAGAACGTCATGGAATAATATAGAATAATATCAAAAGTTTATTCACGTTTCTCACGTCGTATTCGTTACAAACTTGTACTTAATTAATTAATTAATTTAAATATTTAATTATGGAGAGAAGGTGGAGGTGGTGAAAGTGGGTGGTAGGAGGTGGTAGAGACGGTATAAGATCACAGTGTCATACATTGATACCGTCCGTTGTCAATTCGCGAAGGAATCGGTAATTCTCTTAGTTTACTCTCTCTCTCTCTCTCTCTCTCTCTCTCTCTCTCTCTATTTCTATTTCTCTCTATTTCTCTCTCTCTCTCTCTCTCTCTCTCCGTTAACACTATCAGAACAGCAGCTCCGATATCAGGTATGCCGTTTGTGGTTTCTCCACGCAATTCGCGTGTCTATGAGCAGAGCAACCAATCCCTGATATAGTCTCTATAGATGGTTATACATATAGATAGGTGTGTAACTACGCTAATCAAAGGAACACATTTATGTATGTATATACATATCGACGCCATCAGCTGCTTCGCATATATCCTTGTAACCCTGACACTGATTACGTCGTTAATTAAAGTAATTTGGAATACCACGATCGGGTCTCTCGATCATCATACCGTGTTAACCGACGAAAATGAAAGCTTTAATGAACGGAATACGTGGTTCGGTGGGAATTAGAAGGTTATTTCAAGGGAACCGGGTTAAAAGTATTATTTTCTGGATAATCGCCGGGGAAAATAATTATTTGACGTTACCTACTCTTCAATCAGTCTTGTTAAACGAAAGTTTCATTAGTAATCTACGAGCTATCTCGTTGACGTTGATTATGTATTTCCTACATAACTTATAATTGAACGACAATGTATATGTGTAGGTAGTAAATATATATATATATATACATATATACATATGTTTATATATTTTTTTATCGTGATAGAAAAGTAAAAAAACTTATGGATCGGTCGTTAAACATACACACACGTACATATGAATTTATTTAATTCATTAAAAAAGAAAAACAAATGGAAGAAAGAACAAAACGAGTATCATCATAGTAACTATTGAAAATCATTCTTTGGTACCTCAACTACTTGTTATTAAGTCTGACTAATGTGTCAGGTGAAACATCGCGTGAGTTATGGTTGTATAATTAATTAAGAAGCACTCCTCGACAGCTAACAAATACGTCCTAGTAATGGTCGTAATAATACACATTTGCAAGAGAAACCGTAATAAATATATTCCTTTACACTCTTACATATTCATTATTTGATTTGCCGGTGTGCGAAATCTTTCCTTAAAATCATATCGACTTCGACTCTGTTCTCGTTTAACACGTGAAACACCTTTGACCCTTTTCTTTCTTTCTTTTTCTCCCTTTCTCCCTTTTTTCACTTCCCTTTTGCCCTTTTTCAGTCATATTTTTTTCTTCTTTTCTTTTCACTCACCTATCTAGATATCCATTTCGTTTTACGATCTCTCTACTCGAATATTATTTTGCGATAATCGATATATTGATTTCCCGTGAAAAAACGTTTCAAGATTATCCAAAGTTCTAAATGACTAACGATCAAAGATAATTTATAAAAAGCGTGTAATAAGTTGTAATAAAGGAATATGAACTTTTTTTCTTTTCTTTTCTTTTTCCTTTTTTTTTTTTTTTTTTTATTATATTATCCTATATGGAATGTATATGTACGGTACAATGTTAGTAATCAATTTTTCTTTTTCTTTTTCTTTTTTATACATTTAAATACTTGTATTTTTTTTTTATTAATAAATCTACAATTGTTTAATATCCATCTTAAAGAATTTGGAAAAAAAATTAGGATAATATGTTTTGTAAAATCGTCGTGAAAATTCTTGATAATTAAGATAAATTCGTTTGCGAGAGTTACATAAAAATGATTTCGTTTATTCCGTATAACGAGGATCGTTTAATTTTTATACACCTTTCTCTCATATTGATATAATGATGAAATATAAACTCGAAAAGTTGCGCTTCTATTAACCTCGATCTCGGCGACGACGACGTCGACGACGACGACGACGACGACGACGACGACGACGACGACGACGACGACGACGACTGGAGTTCGGTGTCGGACAAACATCCGAGATAAAAGGGAAGCTTGAATCAACGTTGACTTTACATAAAATGGGAAGAGAACTAGAGCCCATCGAAATGATACCATTAAATATTCGCGAAGAAAACGAAGCACATTTCTTTTTTCTTTTCTTTCCTTTTTTCACATTTCATGCATTTTTCCAAATACGTACCCAATTTATTTTTGCAAAAAACTCGTAAAGAAAACTGCAAATATGTATATATAACAACGTCGTAAAAGAGAACGCAAGCATATATATATATATATATATATATATATATATATATATATAAGTGTATGTTTGAGAGAGAGAGAGAGAGAGAGAGAGAGAGAGAGAGAGAGAGAGAGAGAGAGAGAGAGAAATAAATAAATATAAAAAGAAAGAGAAGAAAAATTGCGAAAATAATTTATAGTGAAGATTTGCAATTTTGAAGAATACAAAATGTAAAAAAAGAAAACGAAAAAAAAATGAAAAAAGACGAAAGAAAAAAGAGAGAGAGAAAAAAAGAGAGATAAAAATGATCGAACGACTATCGAAGCGAGGTAGTATCGAGTATCGACTTTATTAATCAAATTAGTTCAGGTCAATGGAGTTGTTTTCATGAAATTCTTTCGCGCTATGTCGTCTCATTGGAATCGTCAGTTACCGTGAGATCTTTCAAATAACTGCAAGATACGATAAGTTAGAAAGAGAAAAACAAAATAAAAGAGAAAGAGAAAAAGAGAGAGTGAGAGAGAAAAAAAAAAGAAAAAAAAAGATTAACAATTCCGCAAATATTACAAATTTGCGAGTGAAATGAAATTAATTTTATTGTAATATTTTTTTTTCCTTTTTTTTTTGGAAGACTTACGTAGCATTATATATTAAGTTTAGAGAAATCATTTGAAAATTTAATCGAGTGATCTACAATAAAATATAAATTTCAAAATTTCGATCATCATTCGGAGAATGAACTCGTCGATTAGGTGTCTTAGAATCAAGTATATCCGATGATATATTTGGAAATAGTAATAAAGGGTTGAAGGTTCGGATTGTAATATCTCAGCTGATACTTCGGCACATTTGTTCCCTATCTCTCTCTTTCTCTTTCTTCTTACTATGTTTTACTCTATCTATACGAGCGAATGATTTCATCTATATCGATGACAGGCGAAATCGAATACTAACAAGAACGATAGTATATATTATAATACATACAATATGTATCAGGAACTGTATATATGAGTGTATATATGTATAATATATAAGAGAAGTAAATTGCAATTATAATGACGATGGGAAGAAAATCGACAGACCATATTTTCCGTTAAAGTTTTAATTGCCAATTTTATCAAACTTCAAATTTAAAATCTTATTATGAAATTATATTGGTTATAATATATTTCACTACGAAATGTTAATTAATTTTTTACGCTTCTTATAATTATATATTTATACATATATAAGTTTAATCGTTTTTTCTATTATAAAATCAAGTAGAAATATAAATATGTATACATAGACATATACATGTAATATATAAGTATGTACATGATGTGTATGTATATGAGACAAATATTCACAGAAAGCAAGTCGTTAATAATAATACGAACTTTGTTATTATACTAATTGCTAGAGAAAAGATATATGTTCTTTTCAACGTAGCTGAACAAATATTTTTTCCCACTCCCCCCTTTTTTTTCTTTTTTTTTATTTAAATGAAAAGTTTCACAAAGTTTCACGTTAAAAGAGATTCCAAATATTGAAACTTTCTAGGAATATCGTAGCTTTAGCAAAGGTCACTTGGTTATTTATAAGTAGATGCTTGTCGAACGAACTATTCGAACCACTTCACAAATGTTCAAGTATAATCGACGATGCACGAAACTAATGCTGTGGTACTACGTTCATATATTCTTGATGAAAAATCATTTTTAATATTTCAACCAATTCGTAAACTTTAAAAAAGCTTGTGTATAGAGAATTCTTTATATACAGGGTGTCCTTTCAACAACCTTCTTTTTTTCCTTGCATCAACGATAGCAAAATATTTCATCAGTGAAAATAAGAGAGAAAAAGAATTTAAAAAAAAAAATTGACTAAAAGATGTTTCTGATGAAAAATAAATAAATAAATAAATAAACAAGAAACGAAATAAAGTAATGAAAATACAATATATAACATATTCGATCGGTTTTCGCTCGATATTGTAAAAGATATTTACAAATCAGTGACCATTATGTTAGAGAATCATTGTCGATTTTCCAATACACCAATTAGAGAAATATCCCGTTAGTAAAACCATAAATGAAATTCGTATCGGCATATTCACCGATCTGAGAAACATTCGCGGTATGTTTAATATGGAATTGTACAATTTAGTAATGATCACCGACTGTAATTTTACTATCGCATTACTCTCTGCAACGATATCAAGTATTGAACATATCTTGTGTAAATTGATCAAGTAATACCGCCAATTGCCGATCTGTTCATACAATATTTACCTGCAATGCTATAGCGAACTTAAAAAAAGAAAAAAAATATTACAGAAAGTATAGAAATTAAAAAAAAAAAGAATGAGATATGAAAAAAAAAGAAACAATTTATCAGATTAATAAATGGGACATTTTCAAAACTACAGATCGAAGTTTACCATGGACAGATATCTCACTAATGGCACACCCTATATATAGAACGGAATTCTCGAAACACGATCAGGTTTCTCACAGAGAGACGCAGTTTGTTGTTCGTCAATTACGTTATGGAATCATCTCGAAATTTGCATGACTAATTTGTCTGATAGATCATGAAACGAGAGAAGAGAGAGGGGTGGGAAGGGATAGGAGAAGAGCAAAGGGAGGGATCGATGAATTTTGGGTGACTTCTAATTAAATTAGAGAGTGTACATGAGATCTCGTTGATGATGATGGTGAATTAGAAATCACTATCATCGACAAGCAAGTTATCTATGCATGTTGGTAGATGAAAATATTTTTTTTCCTTTTTGTCTTTTTTTTCTTTCTCTTTTCGAAGATAAATAAGCACACTTTCAACGTTCGACGAATGATCGAGTCGGTGGCTGGGAGCCAGGATTTAATCGGGGTTGTTGATTTTCGACGTTTAACGACTTAAAAAGCGAAGAAACTATTTATTTACACGTTTCTCTCTGTCTATCTTTCTCTCTGTATCTTTCTGTCTCTGTTTCTCTTTCTGTCTGTCTCTGTCTGTCTCTGTCAACCTTTCAAAGTTATATCGTTCTTGTTTTTTTTCTTTGTTTACAAAACTAAATACATCAGAAACGAAAAGAAAAAAGAAGAAAGGAAAATGAAAATACTTCCAACGCAAATACTTAAAATCATTCATAAGTATTTTTATGTACTAAAATTATGTTTGTTATTTTTTCTTTTTTTTTTTTTTCATTTACGAATATCACATTATCGTGTCATTGATAACGAAACATATTTATGTTCGAGTATATTGAGAACGAATTTTGTATCATAGAATTGATTATTTTTAGAACACGAGAAAATTATATCATTTTGTATTATAACGTTTGATACGTATTTTTCTAAAAAAAGAACAAAAAAAAAAGAAAGAAAGAAAAAGATTCAGACGAAATAACATTTAAAGCATTTGAATTAGTTACTTTTCTTCTTCCTCTCTCTTTCTTTTTTATTTTTTTTTTTTCAAAACATTCGATAAGCACATATATCGAAAAATTTTCAGTTTTATTTTTACGTGGAATACATAAAAGGATATCCTTAGGATAGTATCGAAACGTCTATAATAGTTACGCTTGTACGCTCTAGTAGTGTCAAAAAGATTTTTAGGTCGACGAACAGGATCGTAATATCGATGTGCTCTCATTCGGTCAAGAATTTTCTTTCACGAATCGATTTCGATTTCTTGTGCTTAATGAGAACTTCTCGTGTACTTAAGATCAAACAGCAAGAGAGAAAGGGAGAGAGAGAGAGAGAAGTTAAATTCAAGATTTTCAAAATACGAATTCCGAAGTCAAAGAGCCTTCTTCCCTTTTGCAATTTTCACTCCTCGATGGTGAAATCGCTCGAAGAGTTCAACGAACATTCATTTCTACACTCTTTGCTCTCTCTCTCTCTCTCTCTCTCTCTCTCTCTCTCTCTCTCTCTTTCTGTTTTTCATCTCTTTCTCAACCTTCTTTCTACTCAACGAAGGAAACGAGCCAAAGAGAAAATAATTGCGAGGAATCACGTTCGCTATGATTTCTATTTATACGACGAGATTATTTAAATTCATCTAACGTTATTCATCCGCGTGTGTGTAACACACGTCGATCGTTTTCGACGATATGATTGAGAGAGAAAGAGCTAGAGAGAGAGAGAGAGAGAGAGAGAGAGAGAGAGAGAGAGAGAGAGAGAGAGAGAGAGAGAGAGAGAGAGAGATCATTTTAATTATTTTCGATTAGAATTAATTTTTCACGAAATTCTACTCCTCTTTATTTCTTTTCTCTCTTTATCTTTTTTTTCTCTTTCGAAATAACGAATGTTATATGCGTTATTATTATAGAAAGAGGACAACAAAAACAATATGGAAAAAAAGAAAATTGGGAAAAAACTAGAAATAATATTAGAATAAGCAAATATGATGGACCACTTGCGGTTCGGGAAATTAATTTTCCGGAGATCAACAAAGTTGTCAAGTAGGATTAGATGGATAGGTCGGCAGAAGGATTGAATAGGGTAGGAGGAAGGGACGAAGGGATAGAGAATATATTCCAGATTCATCTACTATCTATTGTTCCGATAATGCTTTAATTATAGCTTTGCTATATACAGAGAGAGAGAGAGAGAGAGAGAGAGAGAGGAAATGAAAATGAGTTAAAGTAAATACATATGTCGATCGTTTAAATGAGATTGTTTATCTCGATCGTACTCTTTCTGGATCATACTCATTTCTTTTAAGATCATTATATCACAAGCTGGTGACATTTTTTTATTTTGTTTTTCTTCCTTTTATTTCAACTCGTTTTTTTAATCCATTTTTAATTTTTTTTTTAAATCAATATTATTAAGTAATGTATATGATAGAAAGAATGAGAGGGAAAGAGGGAGAAGATACCTTGATACCTTTAATTTATTATTTTCGATAAGTATATCGATTAAGGTGCATTGTTCTTTTCAAGTTTTTTTTTTAATTCATTTTTTTTTCTTTTGTTAGATTTGTAACTTTTCTCTCTTTCTTTTAAAAATAAACGAAATAACAATTATCTGTATATGTGTGCGAGTGTGTGTATAATTATGCGAGTATTATTATATACACGTAGAATTGAGATTTATATCTTGTTGTAGATTTTGAAATGAATTTGGTGAATTGTTAATAAAGATAATGATATGTAAAAATATGATAATAAATAATCTTTCGATTGTAAATGTCGCGCGTGTGTCATACGTCAAGCAAATTTTTAGCTCATGCTTATTATTTTATTAAATTGATAATATAATATTTGACATATTTTTATGTTTTACACGTATCAATGGGTTAAATAATAAAACAAAGAGAAATGTAAATAACATGCAAACGGGAGTTATTTTAATACTGAAATTTTGGAGTGAGCTTGTTTGTGTTTGCATATATGTTTCTGTGTTTGCGTGAAAATATGGTGAAGGATAACAAGTTAAAATATTCTCTTTATCACAGTGGATCGCTTTATCACATAAAATTCGATTGAAATTTTGAAGTTTGAAGGTCGTCGAAGGTGGTTGAACCCCTTTTCATATATTATCGAAATCGATGATAAAAATGTTCTTTGCCAGTTGTTGTTTTCGAGAAATCAATAATGTCGGTTGAACAAAAAAAAATATATATATAAAAAAAGAATTTTCTGTTTTATACTGCGTGCTATATGCAAGTATAGGGGATACATAGGGAATTTAATACATATTTCAACAGCAGCGTTCGGGTAAAGTTTACCACGCAAAGAGAAATCCGAAATCGATCCCATTCGTCGAGCTCTTCATTTCGCTTTTATATTTATTTCTTTCTCTCTTTTTTTTTTTTTTTTTGCAAATATCAATAAATTATTTCGTTTCCCCCATAAATTTGTAATATTTCTATTACATTTATTCGAATATAAAACAAACGTATCATTGTTATTATTTTTTAATTAGATAGATAGATTTTTATATTTCGTTAGACATTGCTTCCGTCATTTTTAAATAACCAAATACGACTTTATTTTTATTAGTTAAGTTTTTCTAATATTTTTTTACATTATCGTATTATTATTTGGTTTTGTTAATTCGTATTTATTTTTTGTCTTCTTGCATCTTTGTCTTTTTTTCACTCACGATTTGATTCTAAAGAAATTTTATATATCATGTAAAAAGTCAGTAACATTTGTTAATAAGGAATGAGCATCGGAATTGTTCATTACTTTATTATTTTATCATAACGAATCTTGATTTTCAAAAATTTATCGTTCTATGAAATATTAATATAAATTCTCGTCCATTTAACGATACAATATTTATTAACTCTATCTCTGCCAAGTTATTGCAAAAATATCTCTTTTTTTTCATGTTTATAAAACACAGCCCGAGTATTTTTATTCTCCTGTGACAGAATTCGTTCCAAAAAAAAAAAAAGAAAAAAGAAGTGTCATATTTTTCAACGAAGTAAAAAAAAAACATTATTTCAAGACTGTGAAATTTATTCACATTATTTGCAGAAGTCAGAGAAGTTAGTGATCGAAAAAGAAAATATTATAAGATTGCATCTTCCTTTATATAATAATTTTATCACGAGTACACTTTGAAAAATTTTATCGTACGCTTGTGGTTTGCCTTCAAATCGAAAAAGAAGAGAAACAAAAGAAAAAAGAAATGATAAATCTCTTAAAATATTTAATCGACTTCGACATAAAAAATGAATAAATATTTAAACAAACAAACCTTCCGTGATAACGTTAAAACAGAGATGTTTACGCCATGAACACGAAGATTATTATCGAAAAACTCAAAAGAGAAACTCAAAGATGCACATTAAAAATATAACAACAAAATAAGCGTGCTCGTTTTAATTTAAAGACCTATGTGATGACTGCTTTAACGAACGTATAAATTCATAAATTTTAGTATTAAAATTAATAAAGAGGATTCTACAATATTTGAACCTTGTAATGGAAAGCTCGTATAGGAAAATTTCGTTCAAAGTAAATTCAGTACGTAAAGTCTTTATTCACATGATCTCAAGCAGAGTTAACGAGAAGCGTTCAGAAATATCGCACCTGAATATCACCTGTCATTAACAGCTCTACAATTTCCGTTTCATGCGTGGGTATATTTCAAAGTGTGTTAAACAGCTGTTCTACTGCATCGGATAGGGATCATTATCCAAATAATTCGTTGAGATCAACGTAGAGATTTCTGATCGTGGATAATGCGAGAGAAACAAAGAGGAGGGTTAGGGGAGGACGGGGTTGAAAAGGAAGGGGTAACGAGAGAGAAAGAGAAAGAGAGAGAGAGAGAGAGAGAGAGAGAAACTTCTGAAAATTTCGCAACATCAAAAGCAAAGAAATGTTAAACGAAATAAAAGTCTACATGAAAAGTAAATATGAACGCATTGATAATAATTTTTTGTTTTTTCATTGTACGTACAAACCGATGGGCGTTATGTTTAGCAATTATTTATTTAATATCCTTTAATTTTTCATTTTTCTTCGTACGTTAAAATGGATGATTAAATATCCCTCGCACGACTTTCTTTTTTCTTTTTTTTTTTTTAATATTTCACAGTCACTTCGACGTCGTTCATTAGAACGTTTTTTATTACTTTTTTTTTTTCTTATTTCTTTTTTCTCTTTTCTTCTCTCTCTCTCTCTCTCTCTCTCTCTCTCTCTCTCTCTTTTCTTTTTTTTTTCCTTTTTTATTTAGATTATACAGTGTAACCTACGTTAAAAGGTTCGTTTCTATGTAGAATTTTTGAAATTTTTCATAAGGTTGACTTTTTCGTCATTTCGCAAGGTTTCTCATAACAGCAAAGAGGTACCTAAGCTTTTCAAACAGCTTACAAAACCTGGTTTGCAGACGTTCTCTTTTGAAACAAAAAGTAATAGGAGGATAGATCTTTCTTCGAAAAATTCTTATACGATTCGATAAGAATTATATAAAAAAAAAGAAAAAGAAAAAATTCATAAATTCGTTGAGCAGAATTTTTTTTTTTTTTAGATTTATTCCATTGCTATTTCTTTTAAATTTTAATCTTTTAGAACAACAAACGAAATGTGTGAAACGATTTTTATTTGAAAAAGGAAAAAAACAAATAAATAAATAAAAAATGAAAAAGGAAAAATTATAACATCTCATTTACATAAATCTCGTTTAAATGAATTTTTTTCTTTTGTTCTTTTTTCCTTTTCTTTTCTTTTTTTCTTTTTTTTGAATCTCTCCATGCACCAGCATTAATTACGAATACCATTATTAATTACTCGAATATCTATATCGATAATTTCTGACCCGCTGACCTACATCGGTCTATATGTATATTGTAACGTAAAACTATTTTCGATACCCGGTAAAAGGTGAAAAGATTATTTATTTCAGTAACAGGGAGAAAATTTTTGTAAACGTAACGTAAACACGGCTTGTATCGAATAGAGAGAGAGAGAGAGAGAGAGAGAGGATAGTTCATCGATAAACCCAGTTTCCATAGAAAAAGATGAAACTACATTCTTCTTCCTTTTTTTTTCTATTTTTATTTTTCCATCGTATCGAACTCATTTCAATATAATCGTTTATTCGAAAATCATTCATTTTTTCATAATACAGAAACCTTGATATCTTCTATTTTCGAAACATAAGTTTCGAGATTTTATCGTAGAATTAATCGAGTTTAATAATGATTATATTATACAATCTCCGAAACGAAATTCGAATAATTAAAATATTCCTAATACTTTTGAAAAAAAAAAATAAATAATTATAATTCCGACTACTATAAAATATCTTTTAAGGATCTGACCTTTTCGTGATTTTGAACTCATCTTTCTTTCTTTTCTTCTTTCTTTTTTTTTTTTTTTTAAGATAAATCGATATATTTTTATTATCACAGTGTCGTAGCTTAGAATAAATACAAAGTAACCAATATCATTTGGTTGACCTTTAAATGACACCGAACAAAAAAAAATGACGTTTATAAAAATTCACACGTAAAAGACAACACTTCTTTTTTAATAAAAAATGTTAAAAATTTAGTCGTTAAAAAATTTTTTGTATATCGTCGAAGACAACGAAAATATTTTATTCTTTTCTTCCCTTTCTTTCTTTTTTTTTTTTTTCGTTTTGCTATAACTACTCCGATCTAATACGAAGAGATTTATCTTCGAAAATGGACTTTACGTTTCTAAATAAATTGATTTCTTTTTCCACGTATTTCCTATCGAACGAATATAATACGCGGTTTTCCAGGCACACAAAGGGTATTACGGATTCGTACGTTCGCACGCATTTCTGTGGTTGTGTGTATCGGTCGATCGACGATAAATACGATCCTAACACATTTAAATGCTTTCTATCGAATTGGATCGTACTTGCTGAAATCCCGTAATGTTTCATACGAAACGAAAGATTTATCAGAGATCCAAATACGAATTTCAATCATTTAATATATATCTACTTCATTATATTCTATGTACTTATACATATACATATCTTGTTTTCAATCTATCTCCATTTCAATCAACGATTGAATTTTAATAAGAATCTAATTTTCAGATTTTATTTTTAAAACGTATCAAAGATCACGAATTAAATATTTTAATAAATTCAATCAGATAACCGATCGAAAACACAATGTACATAATGTAGAAAACGAAGAGATATCTCTTACAAACGCGAATTACATTTTACACGAAAGAATTTTATATATAACTCGTTTAAAAACCTTTTAATACACGATTTATTTCTGTAGAAATTTTTGAGCAATTGATAAAAACAAAAAGAGAGAGAGAGAGAATGAGAGAGAGAAAAAAGAAGAATTGTTCTAAAGCATTAACCAAGCAAATATTATGAGAAATATTAATAAAAAAAAATAATAACAACATAATCTTTTGCATAAAATTTAACTAATATCATTGTTACGTACGTGTTTGATTACGTACATTAAATCATAAATTTCATATTTCAATTCTACGATGCACAGATGTATTTAAAGGTTATTAATTTTAACAAATTTTAATAAAGTATTTTAATCTCCCAATTATTTCCTCCTATATATATATATATATATCTGTTTTAATTTTCTACATATAATACGATTTTAATCTATCTTTTTCTATTCGTTTGTAAACAATTTTACGAACATTATTCGTCTTTGTCTTTCACATACGCTAACACGAAAGACATCACTGGCAATCAGTCACGTAATTTAAAAATATATTTTTTTTTGCTCTTGTTACTTCAGCGAACGCAAACGTATTGAATATCAGAGAGACACGCGAACCCGTGGTATTCGATCATTTTGCATAGCTTTTCTTCTTAACACGACGAGGACACTCTCGCTCGTGTGCCACGACGAGCTATTGCGTAGTTGAACATAAAAATATATGTATCTCCGCGTGTAACATGCGAGACACCCGTTATAATTTTAACTTACTCGCGTGCCAGCGACATATAAATAAAAAAATATACCCTTGGCATGGCTATATCCAAAGAAATACGCACACATGTAGTATTCATGTAGACATCTACGCGAGTATATTTTTCTTTTTTATTTTTTTGTTTATCAATGATTTTTTTTTCTTTTTTTGTTTTTTTGCACCTAAGAACATCAATCAGTTCATTAATTTCGTTTAATTACAAGAATAAAGTTCTCATTTGTAAATATTTTAATTTTCTTTTTTTTTTTCCTTTCATTCGTTCTATTCGTGGGAAATTAAATCGTATCTCTGTATATTTTTATTTTTATTAGCTATGGAGGAGTGGGAGGGAATCAATGAGTTAGTTTCACGATTTAATATTTAATATATAAGAGATAGATTTACTTTAACTCTTTCTTTTTTTTTCTTTCTTCATTTCAATTTAATACATAATAACTTTGGTTTTCTTTTAGATCGTTTATTTTACTTTTTAATTATTTCTTATTACTTCTTACACTGCAACTTCGTTCACAAGTTTTTCTCATTACGTTTACGATAGAAAAAAGGAAAAAAGAAAAGAAAAGAAATGAAAAGAAAAAGAAAAGAAAAAAAAATAATTCGATTTACGATCGATAATTTTTCACTTCAAATTGCTTTTCTACACGTTTCATTGATATTTCGCGACATGAAAAATGACGATATGAAAAAAAAATATTACAAAAAAAAAAAAGAAAAACCAATAAAAATTTTTAAAGAGCGTTAACCAAGAGAAATTGATAGATCACACACTGATACTGATACAAAGTCCAACACATAAACACGAACACATAGTTGCACGAAGAGGATATTACGAAGTATATTGAAAAAAATGACACTGAAGGTATATTACTCTCTCTCTTTCTCTCTCTCTCTCTCTCTCTCTCTCTCTCTCTCTTTCTAACTTAATAATAAGTGTCCTCAGGAGAGTTAGATCTTGATGTTGCACAGATATTTTCTTTTTCTATCCTATTCTTTTCTTTTCCATTACTCCTTACTCTCTCACTTGGAGAACGTACTCCAAAAGTATCTCACAGCAGGATCATAAAACATTTAAAAAAATATGATCCACGTAGGAATTCCACTTTTATTCAAGTCCACGTATATCTTAGCTAACTTCAACCTTACTCCTCCCTCGTCTATTCATTTTTAATTAATTGAAACTATTTTTTACTCTTATATCCTATCCTATTCATTCAAAACACACTTACATTTTGTGAATCTCCTCTCTCTCTCTCTCTTTCTCTTTCCCTTTTTTTTCTCTTCTTTCGATTCGAGAAGAAAAATGAAAAAAAAAAGGAAAGATAAAGAAAAAGAAATTGGAGCCTAATTAATTGAATGGAACATCAGTACCTTACCGACAGGTATTTACCACGGACTTGTTAGCCGAATTGAAAATATTATTCCAACGTGTAATTCCATTGGGGCACGCGAGATGAATCTTCTTTCCTCTCTCCACCCTTAACTCTTTATTTTCTTTTCTTTCTCTCTCTTCTCTCCTTTAATCTTAATCTCTCCTTTTTTTCCTTCCGACACGTTCGTCGTACACTCACTATTTCTTTCTATCCTTTCTCGAATCCTGTGATCCTTTCTTTCTCTCTTTCCTTCTTTCTTTCGAGAGAAGAGGAGAACGGAACGTTATTTTATCCCCTGTAGATACAGTCGGTGAATTGAAAAAGAGGGAGAGCGGAAAGAAAATTGACCTACCTGGTAACGATGGAACTAGTAAGGAGAGAAAGAGAGAGAGAGAGAGAGACAAAAAGAGAGAGAGAGAGTAAGAGAAAGACAGAAGTTAGGTAGAGGATTGCCATAGTATGGGTAGCTTCGAAGGATTGGAAAGAGTTAAACGGATTTGCGATTGAAATCGTAATTTAAGTTAGCGTTTGACTCCGCTCGAATGCGTTTACGTGAAAGATGGTAGAAAGGGTGGGGGAGGGAGGAGAAGGGTGAGAGTGGGGTTAAGAGTTGAAAGATGGTAGAAATAAGAAGGATGAGAGACGAATGCATCGGCAGAGTCCATTAGCGAAGAGAAAAGAATCGAAATAAAAGGAAGGAGTAGGGTAGAAAAAAAAATCGATTGGATAAGTCTACCTTACATACACCATCCCACACAACGCTATCATCCCTCTGCTGCTCTCCCTCTCTTTACTACCCTCTTCTTCCTCCCACTCTTTCCCATCTTTCAACGTTTATTACAATCGAGCATTTATGGCTTATCTTTTTTTACGTTTAATCCAAATCGCTCAATTAAACGATTATTTTATCATGATTGCTATTATCGTTCATTCCTTAAGATGTAAGATTCTTCGAATAAAGTGTTTGTTAAGTTTGAGTTATCTTATCGCGATCGAAAATTTAAATTTTCCTAGCGTATCTATACGGACGTGTAATATTGTATTTATGTTTTATTATTATCGAGTATACGTCGAAAAATTTCTATCGAATTTTCGTAAAATTTTGTAACAATAATAACAAAGTAATAATAATGTCGGACGAATGCTATGTAAGTAAATGAGTTATACGGTTAAAACTTTTCATGGTTGTTTTCATTATTAAGTTTCACGTAAATCGTTATTGTCATTATTAAAATTGATCTTGCAAATTTGACATCGCATCGTATTTTTCGTAAGGGCTGTTCGAATTTTCGTTTCGTTTTGAGTCGCTTAATTATAACTTTATATACGATACGCACATTCACGGTAAGAATATGTTTATTCATTCGTGTAAAATATTTTATTAGGAGAGATAAAAAAGGAGTTCAAAAAAATTACTTCTCATTAGAAAATTATCTCGTTGTCGATATTACGATACGTATACAATTAGCGTAGAGCGATTCTTCTTCGTTTTGCATTATTTTTTCTTCTTTCATTTTCCCTATTCTCTCTCCTAAAATTTTAAATTTCCCATTTCGCTCTGTTCCTCTTTCAAATGCAATAAGAGAAAACTTCTCTCTCCCCTCTTCTTTTTATTTCTTTTCCTTTTACTATTTACCTTTTCTTTCTTTTTTAAAAATTCGATCGACAAGAAATTGTACGATTTATTTCATCGTTTCACCGATAAACATAACAGTATCGTATTACCAAAGTGCGATAGATATTCATTAAATTAATATTCCCTTGCAGTTAAAGTCCATGTAATTTTTCCATGAAATTTCAAAGGCAATAGAGAAACCTCCAAGAACTATATACGTGTGTATGCGTGAGTATGTATGTAAGTGTGAGTGTGCACGCTCGCGCATTTCTACGGCGGCAACTGTGAAAGACGAATAAGCGGGAAAAAGGGTGTACCTGAGAGCTTTACTTTCATCGTGAACTAATTACAACGCTGGAATAAAATCCTGTAGGGACGTTCGCGTAAATCTAACGACATACAACTATACGTGCACGGAGGGTATACGTTACATGATACAGTTACATAGAAAAAAGAAAAAGAGAGAGAGAGAGAGAGAGAGAGAGAGAGTTTCTCATCGACGTTTTGTAACCGAATTGAATTTTGTCCCTCCCTTTATTTCCCCTTCATTCCCCCTATTTCTAAATTAATTCTAAATTAATTCTATCGGAATTATAAAAAATAATCAAAACGAAAAGACGATGACGATGATGATTGTTATTATTATTATTATTTCTTTTCTTCTTTTTTGAATTTTTTGCATTTTCTTTCATCGCAGTCAGCTTATTTCTTTTCTTTTCGCTTAGGCACTCTCGAGGCACCTTTTTTCCCTTCCTTCTCTTCTCTTCCTTTCTCTTTTGATTTTCTGCTTCTCTTTCATTGGTTTAAATGATCCTCGATCGAGAACGTAATCTCGGTAAACGACTTTTTTGCTCTTCTTTTTACCTCCTCCTCCTCCTCCTCCTCCTCCACCCTCTTTTACTTCGCCCAATCTTTTCTTGGGCATTACCGACTGAAAGAGAGTTTCTCACTTTGAAAGATTGAAAACGTTTTTTCTCCCTGTTAAAATTTGTCGGCTCTAACCCATTGGGATATCGCGAGACCAGCCCTTCTCGATCGTATCTGAAATTATGTATGCATAAGTCCCTCTCCCTTTTTTCTTTTTATCCATCTTTTTTTATTCGATGCCTTTCATCTTTCATTTCTCTCTCTCTCTCTTTTTTTGTCTCTCTCTTTCTCTCTCTCTCTCTCTCTCTCTCTCTCTCTCTCTCTCTCACATCTTCCACCCACCCTTCCTCCATCTCTCTTTTCTTCTTTGTTACTCCTTACGTTGAATTTCAAACGGTCCGGACGGTTATCCCGTTGGAATATTTTATATTCATCCTTATCCAGAGCACCACTCTCCGGACGCCATTTTCCTTCTCTCGTCACTCGAGCTTTGTCAGACTCTTTCGAATGAACGCAGCAATGCTAGAGGTGGAGAAGAAAAAGATGGAAAAGAAAAAGATGGAGGACTAGGCGTAAGAAAAATAAAAAAGAAAAAAAAGAAAAAAAAAAGAAAATGATAGGAGAGAAAAAAAGTAACGTGTTTACGTCTGCCAAGAACGCCGTAAGGAGGACGAAAGAGAAGACGGACAAGGGGGATGAAAGGGGTTGGAGGGTAGTAAGGGGTATAGTGGAGGAGCCCTTGTACGTGCCGTTGCATAAAAATTACTTACGCTGCGATATGAAAGGGTGCTATTGCAATTGCTACCCCCTATGCTTTACTTCTACCTCACCATCACCAACCCCCATCCCTATCCCTATCCCTATCCCTATCCCTATTCCCATTTCCTTCTTCACAACGTTTAATTTCATATCTCCCTGTACGTATTTGAAATTTTCTTCGTTTTCAACGATGGCTGGGTCGCAACTACAGCCTACTACGTTACGGCCCGAGCATTTTGATTTCCTCGAAACGAGAGAATAAAGAAAATACTAAGTAAAGATACTTTTCTGTATCGGATTGAAGCAAAATGATAAGAAAAAGAAAATAAGTAAAAGTAAAAGGAGAATAAATATGAGAAGGAGGAAGAAACAAAAGAAATAAATTTTTTCGAGCAAAGAGAAAGATGATTCAAAGGATTGAAGTAATCTTTAAGAGAAAAAGGAATTGTTTATTGGAGTTAAACAAAAATTGAAAAAGCAAAAGGGATGAAGTTTAAGGGAGAAATATAAACATTTCTGTGATAATGAAGTTGAAGAACGAATCGAAGGTCGTTCGTCTTCGATTCTCAATTTCATCTATTTTTACGGAAGATTTGTTACTTTTGAATTTATTCTTTTTCACGAAATAGATCTATAAGGGACAAAAATATAAAAACATAAAAATAAAAAATACGAATCTACTTTGACCATGAGACATAGACTCGCGAAACAATGAAATCATTATATTTTTTGATAGAAATATAGTTGATTACTATGAAGAATATTTTGGAGTTTCATTATCTATTGTCTTTACAGATTTTCAATATAATAGAATAAAATTTAGATGGAGCGCGATTTTTAATTAATACCGATTACAAAGAGAATTTCGAAGGTTTATTCGTTTCTATAATTAAAAGCTCCTCTCCATTTTCAAAACAAAGGATTTGTCGAATTCAACTTTATTAGAATATATTTCTCTTATTTATAACACCATTATATACACCTATATGTATATGTATATCTAATATATATACATAAAGCATGTTTATGTAAATTTATTAAAGTCCGTATGAATTCAATTCATGTGTGCGTATGTGTGAATATGTGTATGCTGTGCAATATAACGTACCTACATACATGAACATACGAGTGTGTATATATATATATATATATACTCTACGTGTACATATATGTGTCCATGTCCCTCTCTCTCTCTCTCTCTCTCTCTCTTTCTCAACACGTCGACACAAATTGAGTTGTGCTCGACATGAACGCTAGACGTTAACTAGTACCTGTAAACGTTTGACACTAATGAATGAGAATTCGAGTCCTTCGGCTCTTTCCTTGCGGCCAGTTTATACCCTACATTAGGGGGTGGGTGTCCGATTTCTTCTACGTTACTAGCTACACGGTCCTCGGAATTAATCAATTCGTTTCCTCATTATTTCAAGGGAGGTTTTCTAGGATCGTTAAAACAAAATTATTTTTTATTAATCTTTCTCTTTTTCTTCTTTTTTTTTTTAAATAACAAAATACACAAGACGACAATCCACGGTTCTTCACACAATTGTATTTCTTTTTTCTTTTATTACTTTACTTTTTTTTTTTTTTTTGAATTAAAATACTTTTTTGAATTAAATATTTTTAGAACGTTTTAAAAACGGCTACATTCGAACAATTCTCAAAGGACAAAAATCGAACGTATTTTTAAACCTTATAAAATTTTCGACAGAGTGAATTTATGAAGGTAAAAACTGAAAGTAAAAAGTAAAAAAAAAAAAAGAAAAGAAAAGAACAATTTTTTTAAAGTTCTACCGTAGATCGAAACTTTCCCTTAAAGTTCACTAGCCATCGATCTACCCGATTATCCATAAATAAATAGAAAATAAAAAGCTCCGTTTAGTTCAAGAGGCAAGATGGTGTCAAATAACAGGGGTCGTATTCCACCACCTTACTGAAACAAGCAAGTAGATAGATGGAGCTTTATGCGGACACGTTGCTCACCAATTGGCACACCCTCTTGCTCTACCTGAAACTCTTCGTCATGACGACCACGTTTTCTCTCTCTTTTTTCCTCTCTCTTTCTCTCTCTCTCTCTCTTTTTTCTATTTTTGTTTTTATTTATTTTTTTATTTTTTGACGCCACAGGTGAGAGAGAGATAGACGACGACGACGACGACGACGACGACGACGACTACGCGTAACGGATAACGGGTGAAAAATTAATTCGATTTTCTCTCCGCAGCGAAACGAAATAATAATATAACGTTATAATTCTCAACATATTTTCATTTTTATTAAAAAATTCTTAACACCTTCGGTACGATAAAAAAATGTGTATATATATATATATATTTTTTTTTTCCCCTATAAATCGCTCCTGTTTTTTCTTTTTTCTTTTTCGAAACAATTTTTTCCAGAATGAAAATATGCTATATAAAAAGGATCAATGAATGTTGTACATTCCTTTTTTTTTTATATATATTAAAAATTAGATAACATCGTACGAATAATAAACGAACATTTTCATGTTTTCATTGATTTCGCAACGAATGAACCTTAATAATTTCATTGAAGAAATGTTTGTTATTTAATCAAACGTACCCAACGATCTACGAAAAAAGAAAATAAAAAAAAAAAAAGAAAAAAGGAGAAACAAAACAAAAAGATAAATCATCAAGGGTGACTATTCGTTCCCGTAATTGAAACTCTGTCATTGTATTCTCGAAAAGGCTTGAATAATAACGATACCTGTCCTCCTACGTGATAATGAATGGCTCGTTCTAAATCTGAGCCAAGATCATCCACGTAATTATTATCATTACATCCAGCTTCTCCAAGCGTATCCGATTGAAATTGATCACGTGGTGAAAGTATACGGATAAGATTTATAATAACGAGAACTAAAATCCACTTGGCCAACATCCGATTCCTCGTTAAAATGATATTTAATCTTTTTTTCATTCACAATAAAAAAAATATATATATACAATTTTAATTAATAAATATTTTATTAAAGATGCAAACACGAAATAATATTATTATTACTATTTTCGTATTTATAAAGACGATTAGAAGAATTTTAAGAGAATTCATGTGAAATTCATGTTTCAAAAATTCGTCTTCGGGTATAAACAATTTCTTATGGAATAATAAAACATTTAATATAATAAATGTTCATAAGTACAAATACGTAAGTAATTTATGATTACGAACAGTTAAAACATTTTGTTTATCTATATAAATCGAGAAATAAATTAATTATATGATTAATACATAAATAAGTAAATAAATAAATAAATGTCAAGTAGAACAATCGTACCTTCCTATCAATGTATACTAAACGATGTAAGATATTAACACTGAACTAAGATCACATAGTATTTGCATTCGGATTAACATAACCAATCCTGTTTTAGAGTATTTCAAATAAGCACATACATAATGTATAAACAACGAGAGAAATTACACATCAAAATGAAATCCCAGAACGAGAAATCGGTTTGCTCTTACCCATGAAAATCCCAGCAGACAGCACTTTCGTGTTATACATACCACGAAGAGAGAACGTTACTCGTTGCCGGCCTTGGCCAGAAGCCATGTAATTGGTGTCGACCATAAAAAAAGGAAAAGAAAAAGAAAAAGAAAAAAAAAAAGCACAGAGAACAACGTTAAAAAGAGAAAAAAAAACCTAGCGAAGGAGAAGAATAAAGAGAAAATACCAAAACGTGGTAACCGATGCTATTACTTACAACTTACTATTTTCTTTATTGAATTCGGATCAAACACTCTCTAGTTCGTGGTTGACCTACGAAAACGTAAGTACGTGTTCTTTTATCTTTCGTATTTCCTTTTCTTTCCGCTTCTCTTAGCTTTTAGGAATGCGTTTAATGCTGTCCCTTCTCGCGTGTACAAAGACGATACCAGAGATATTGGCATTCCTGGTCAGCCACAGTTGGACACGACCAGGAAATCGAGTACATCGAAAGAGAGAGAGAGAGAGAGAGAGAGAGAGAGAGAGAGATTTTCTCTTTCTCTATTTCTCTCTTTTTCTTTTTCTTTCTTTTTCTCTTTGTCCCGTTCTCTAGTATCTGTCCCTTCTTGCTGGAAGAGACAGGTAAGCGAGTACACATCTTCGATAAGAGAGAAAAGGAAGAAGAAAAAAAAGAAGAAAAAAGAAAAGGAAAAAGAAAGAAAAATGCGTCTACATACGTAGATCGTTTTTCACGAAGTAAAATTTTCCTTTTGCTCTTATTTCCGCAAAAGGATGATCCATGTCGTTGTGTTCGTTTCAAAGAAGTTTTCACTCTGGACCTGGACTTTAAATATACTCTCTCTTTCAGCGACCTGCATTCTACCAAAAGACGAAGAAAGAGAGAAAGAGAGAAAGAGAGAGAGAGAGAGAGAGAGAGAGAAAATTAAACGGAAAGAGAGATAAAAAGAACAAAAAAGAGATGATAGATATAAAAAGAGAGACAGAGACGAAGATACAAAGTGATACGAAAAAAGAGTGATACAGAAAGGAGAGAGAGAGAGAGAGAGAGAGAGACGTAAATGACGTATGTATTTCATTGATCACAACGACATCATCAACGTGTTCATTTTTCTGAAGTTTCTTAGTCGATTAAAACTTTTCAATTCGCGCGTAGCTCGAAAAAAAAAGAAAGAAGAAATTATGAAAAATTAACTGGGAGCAGGTAATGGGAGGGAAAAAAGAAAAAAAGGAAAAAAAACGGAGATACATTGGAAAAACGAAGCACGCTCTTACAAAATCGAGCAGCACGCTCCGATGAACGCGGCAGCAGCAGCAGCTAGTAGTAATTCTTGCGGACTCTATAGCGCCATCCTCTTGCAGAACGTGTTCGAAGAGTTTCCGCTTCTCTCGCATTAACCCCATTACAAGGCACTCGATAGTTGAAGTTCCTGCTCTTTTTCCTGGTTTCCAGAACGCAATGAGAGAGAGAGAGAGAGAGAGAGAGAGAGAGAGAGAGAGAGAGAGATGAGAAGATCAATAATTCGAAGTTCTTGCGTTTTTTTAAAACCAGTCGGATTTCAAATTACTTTGGAATCGGTTAGACCACGAAAACTTAAGAGCTAGTACCTACGATCTAGGGATTTTCGAATTTAGGAATTTTGGATTCTTTTTTTTGGGGGGGGGGGAAGAAAGAAAAAAATGTAAAAGACAAAGAATTTACACGATGACAAGTTTCGTATGATAGGAACGTTCGATCATTCGATCATTCGTATTGTAAGTGTACAATGTGAGAAAAATGGGGAAATTGTAATAATGGGGATCAATAGAAATGATATCAATAATAATCGTAAATCATGGCTAATCGCGAGGAAAAATATAAATGATATATAATATGAATAGTACTATTGAGGGTTTCAATGAAATATCTATATAATTGTTCCTTAAATCTAAAAATGATCGAGGCTTGTCTCATTGAAGCAATGAAAGCCATTTTTATAATCTTCAATAAAAAAATGGACAGAGAGAAAGAGAGACTGAGAGAGAGAGAGAGAGAGAGAGAGATGTAAAGAAAAACAAAAAATGAAAAGAGAGTGGAAAAGAGAAAGAGAGAGAGAGAAAGAGAGAAATGAAGAGAGAGAGACAAATGAAGAGGGAGAATCAAAAAAATGAAGAGAGAAAGAAATGAAAAGGGAAATAGAGAAAAAGAAAAATGCAGAGAGAGAGAGAGAGAGAGAGAATTAAAAAAATGAAGGGAGGAAAAGAAAAATGTAGAGAGTCAAAAAAATGAAGAGGGAGAGTTAAAAAAATGAAGAGAGAAAGAGAAATGAAAAGAGAGAGTCAACAAAATGAACAGAGAGAAAGAGAGAGAAAGAGAGAGAGAGACAAAGAAAAAATGAAAAAAAAAAGAAAAAAGAAAAGGCGAGAATACGATCATTACTTGTTTACTGATCGTATAGAGAAAATTTCGAATTCTGATTATTCCGAGGGATATTCCATAGAAATATTTTTTAAACGATAGAACTCCAACGACAAAAGCTCACTCATTTCTATTCGGTTCTCGCCACAGCAAACCCAAAAGGAATTCTACGCGTTGATAGCTGGGAGCAATTAAAAACGCAATACATTTGCGCGTAATCGCGAAAATGACGTGTACTAGCGACACACGTAATCAGATTTTGTTGGACAATGAAATCGTCGAAAAAACTGCTCTCGAATGAGCAGCAAAAAAGAAAAAAAGAAAAAAAATAGAAGAAAGAAAAAAGGCAAAAAAGGGGGATAAAAAGAAAAAAGAAAAAAAAATGAACAAAAGGCGCGACGACATGGGCACGTTATTTCACCCCCTAGTTTTCCTCCCACCCCTCCCCCTCTTTCCTTTTCAAAATCGGTCCACCGTTCATTGTTTCCGCTCGCTTTGCACACGCTTTTCTTCCATTTCACGTAGATATGTATATGTATATGTATATATATATGTTCATTTATATGTGTATATATATGTATGTATGTATGTATGTAGGTATGTAGGTATGTATGGTATATATGTATATATATATATGTATGTATGTATCTACCTATATATATGTACCGGCCATCCTCGGTCAAAATTTTCTATTAACCACGTTTATTATCTTTCGTCGGTTCAATTCGTACGAGTTTTACGAGAGTACGTATATGAAAAAAAAAATAAGAAAGAAAAAAGAAAGAAAGAATGTATATATTAATACCTTTCGACTTTATTAATTATAATTAGTTCATTAATGAAAACTTGATTGAACGTAAAGATAAATTGTTGTTAAATAATACAACATCGTTGTTAAAAATAATTTATCATCGTCCATCGTTTCAATTTCAATATTATTTGTAAGGAAGAGTATGATATAGTAAAATAGTAGTATGTGGTAAATATAAATATTCATCTTTGTTATCGTATATCGTCTAATGGACTTGTAAATAGATAATTAGAACCAACTCAATAATAATTAGAAATAACTCAACGACGTATTTTCGATGTTTCGATCAGTTTCTTTTTAGTTTTTGAGTTAAAATTTTTTTCTAGGCACGTGAATATCGGAAATATCTTTTACTGTATCGTCGTTTGAACTTCTTTCGTCTCTCCGTGTATCTCTCACGGCTGTCGATACGGTACTGTTTGTATTCTCTGTTACTCTACCGACGACCTGACCGCAGTTTGTTTTCTTTTTCTCTTTCTTCTTGTATCACTATCTCTCTCTTTGTCTTTCTCTTTGTCTCTGACCTACTCTTTATTTATCTTTACATTTAATTCGACATTCAATCTTTTCAATTGAAATATCAAAGTGTATTAAAAAGTAATACTCATACTTGTCTCTCTTCCTCTTTTTATCTTTTTATTGTTTATAAATAATATTAATAATTTTTCAAAAAATTGTATTTTATTTTTATTAGAAACGATAAAGTAGAGAAAGACATAGAGCGATAGAATTATTCTATCAACGACAATCTTTCTAATGATAATTATTGTATACTAATTTTCAATGACAATCGTTATTAATAACTAATAATACCTTTTTGCTGTAGAAAGTATCATTGATTAAATCTGATTTAAGATATAACAATTAATCCTAGTTTATAGCGAATCGTAATCGTTGTGACATAATCGTAAAGTCGATCTTTTTTCATCGATCAATTTAACGAAAAAAACACGATCATTTTGGATTTATATCTTGGTCAGTTCGAAGATAAATCTAACTTAATAATCTTAATTACTAATCGATAATTCACGCGAATTAAAAATTTCAAAATATTTTTAAATTCTTTTTTTTTTTATTATGACGATTTTTCTATATTAAATATTTTTATTTTTTATTATTATATATATATATATATCTTATTATTATTTATTTTTATTATTTCTCGTTTCGCAATGGTAATAAATGCAACGTGCAATCCGGCCATTTAATTCTGGGAAGAGCAACGACCAGAATCGATATAGGATATTACGAGATAGTACAGCTGCTAATTTTCCATGGTCCATGTTGTAACGTCGGAGATATTCTCTTGGAAAAGTTAATCAATATTTTATCGGACGTTCCATTCGATTGACTTAATCGGATAACGCGTGCGTTTACTTTTCGTGAACATCCGATTAAACCTTCGTTTTTTTCATCTTCCTCTCTCTCTCTCTCTCTCTTTCTCTCTTTTTTGTATCCCCTTTTTCTTTTTTCCTTTTTTCTATCTTTTTTCTCTTTTGAAGAAGAAGCAGAAAAAAAAAATAGAAAAGATACAAGAGGAAAAAACACTCAAAACGAACCCCAACAAATCCTCCTCTGTATTTTTAAACAAATTTTTGCTAAGATTCTTTTTTTTTCTTTTTTAAAATATTCGAGAGAAAATCTTAATTCCACATTTCGTAAATTCGTTCTCTCTCTCTATCTCTCTTTCTCTTTCATTTTATCCACGAGTAAATCGAAAGGTATTTCAGAATTAAATGCCTTAAAGGGTTTGAGTATTTCCGATTAACGCGAGAACTTTTAAGAGAAGAAGCAGAAAGAAAGAAAAAAAGGAGAATATAAAAGAAGAAAAAAGAAAAAAAAAAAGAAAAAGAGATATAGCAAAGCGGTAAATAAAGAGGACCTTCCAAGTTCTCTGCTATTTCTCCAATTTGAATTTAAAATGGGGGATTGAATTTTAAAGTGTCGATTAAACACGTAGATTCCCACCTTACTAAGGATTAAACTTGTACACGTATAAACGCATCCATATATGTATCTTATTTACCTATCTGTATACATACATACATACGTTTATCTCGGGTCACTATATATATATATATATATATATATATATATATATATATGTATATATAGACGGTGAGATTCTAAAATTGGTTAGGTGTTAAACTGAACAGCTTTCAGTTGCTAGAATTGACGGAAATACGAGCAGGTAACGAGTTGAAAACATGCTCAGCAAGATACAAAAAATTTTTTTCATTTTATAATCTCCTTATATTGTGTGTATGTAATAATTAATACAAGTATAATTTCTTCTTTTTATTAAAGATCACGCGAAGGTCACAATATCATAGATCGTTGGATTCGTCTTGACGTAAATTATGATGTCACATTATTATTAAAAAAGAAAAAGAGAAGAAAAAAACAAACAAACAGACGTTGATATGCTGACCTTAAAACGGCATTCGAAATGACCTCCAAGGGATCTTTATTATCAGCAAAAGGACACCACCTTGAAACCGTATGTCATTTTCTTTTGTTTTAAAAAAAAAAGAAAAGAAACGAAACGAAAAATAATTTAGATCTTTAACTTAATTGGAAACAATTTATAATACACGAAAACGCGAACTCGCGATTAGCGAAATAACGTTCCGTTTAATTCAACAATGATCAATGATCAGAGTAACATAAATCAATGATTTTCAAACGACACCTTGTCAAGCTCGTTTTTAAAGTTGTATAAAATTTCTATACTTCGTACAATCTGTCTCTGATAAAAAAAAAAAAGAAAGAAAAAAAGAATAATTTCAACCCTAAATTTTGCATTTATAGACACAAAATAAATTAGAGTTGATTCATAAATAAATATCACAAGAATTGAGTCGATTGAGTCGATTGATAAATAAATGATGTTGTAAGAGTAAAGAGTTTATTACTGTTAGGATGTACACACACATACACACACATACACGCCTATATTTACTCAGGATTAATAATTTTCTGATATACCGTCGCGAAACAACTCCAACATGAAAATAATGTTCGATTAGGAAAATTTGCTAGGTCGAGAGAGAAACGTGTGTGTGTGTGTGTGTTCGTGAATGTGTATGCGTGTGTGTGGAGTGTTGAAAATGGCTTGTCGTTTAACCAACATAGTAATACCGTGTGTTCCGAGAGGTGAACAGTAATAAAATATCAGGAATGGCAACATAAGGGTTAAGTCCTGATCAACGTTTGCATGTTTACTTGTAAACAGTGCCTATATAACCTGTTTGAGTATAATGCAATATTCAGGTTAACCTGGAAGAATCCTGATTAGCTGTTACAGAGAAACGTACGGGTTTTCGTTTTTTTTTTTTTTGGTTTTATTTGTCTTTTTTTTTGTTTTATTTGTCTTTTTTTTATTTTTTTCTCTATCACGAGGGTGACCTAGCCTGTAAAACGCTTTTGCGTTACATGTCTTCTCTTCGTTCGAATAAATGAACAAATACTTGTAGCGTTCACAAACGTACGTAGTTGCAGAAAACAGTGACACGAAGAGAACTATGGGATTGTGTGTGTGTGTGTGTGTGTGCGTGTTTGTGTATTGTGTTTGTGTGTCTACAACGAATTTTTTATACACTTATTTATCTTTTTACCGGTGTCCGAAAGAGTCAACGTCAAGCTGAAGTTTTTAATTGCACGTTCTCAGTATTTCTTTTTTGCTTTTTCTCTCTTTTTTCCTGTTTTTTTTTTTTAGTTTTTTCTTTTTTTTTGTAACTTAGTTTCCTCACATTAAGAAAGAATCTTGTTTCGTTGTTATTAGAGAAAAAAATAAAAAAAAATGAAAGAAGAATAAACGAGAGAAAGAGAGAGAGAGAGAGAGAGAGATACAACGTACGTTTACTTTATTTTTATTTCAATGAAAAAAAAAAGAAGAAAAAAGAAATGAGATTTTTGATAAAAAAAAAAAAAAAAACTGAGATGAATGAAACGAAGAAGAAATAAATTTCTTTTTCTTTCATTCTATCTTCTCCTTTTCTTTTCTTTTTTTTTACACATATACATAAACGTCATGTCAACGCAACAATAAAATAAACAAACGTATGTACGATAATGTTTAAAAATCGTACGTCCCATTCCGAATGATGAGAGAAGGGTTAAATGTTCGAAAAAATCATGTGTGTTACACTATATTATAATCAATATAACATAATTAAAAAAAAAAAAAAAAAAAAGTAAATTAAAGCAAACACAAAAAAAGTATAACTTTTGTACAACATTATAAAAGTACCCATCAAAAAATAAGATAAGTAAAAAATTAAAATTTAAAAAAAAAAACAAGAACAAAAAATGATTTACCAAAAAGTAGATCGTTCAATAGGACATTTTTCTTTTCGAAGATCAATTATGAAAATATAGATTGTAGACGCATACATTTCTAGAATCGATAGTTTCCATTTAAAAAAAAAGAATTATCGTTTATTATTATGATCAATCAAGTAACCACAAGATATATATATATATATATATATATATATATATATATTGTTCGGATGTGGGTTAGGGATTTGAGGCGTTCACGCGGCCGTTAATTGTGTTTCTTCGTGAATGCATCTCGGATTCTCCGATCCGAGCGATTTCCTTTCATCTGGTAAGCCAAACAGATGAACTTTGGCCGGCATTCATGCGATCAATCTCCCATTTCCCTTTTCTCACCCCTTTCCACCCCCAACCAACCAACCAACCTACCAACCAACCAACTCCTATCGTATAAACTCATCCGACGAACAGCTTCACAATTCTCCTCGTGCTACTCTTCGACTCGTATCGATTTGATTTGTCATTTTTCTTTCCTCGACGTATTTTTGTCGTATTTTTCTTTTTCTTTTTCTTTTTCTTTTTCTTTTTCTTCTCTTTCTCTGTCTCTGTCTCTTTTATCCTTCTCCCTTCCTTCTCGTTTCTCCCTTTCCATTCTCCTATTCTCTAGGTTACCTTACCTACGTTACCTTATTTTACTTTACTTTACTTTTTTTCATCTTATTCCTCCCTTTTACTTTTATTTCGTTCGATTCTTGATTTAACTTAATTGTGATTCGATTTGTATCGATATCTTCTCGGAGGAAGAAGAATTCCTATTCTTTCGTTTCATTTCTTGTTTTTTCTTTCTTTCTTTCCTATCCTTCATTTTTCCTTTTCCTTTTTTTTCTTTCGTTCGGGAGAAAAGAAATAAATAGATACCGAGGTTTGTTGAAGATAGTTGATAAAGAATAATGGAATTAAAATTTAACGAATTTTTTCTCGAATCAGTTTCATCGAATGTATCGAAAATTATGGCGAGAAAAATTATTAAAAAAAAAAAAAAAAAGGAAAAGAAAACGTTGATTCGTATTAAACTAATCAACAATCATCGATCGAGAGACGAAACATAACATCTACATAATTATCAAAAATTGTTGATCCTTCGTCTCGTAATTTTACTACTCACTTTAATACATCTCTTATTTTTATTATTACCAATCCGTAAAATAATGATCGATCATTCTGACGATAAATTTTTTCCTTAATATCGTTAACGAGTATTAACGAGTTACGCGATTATAAATAAATTCAATCAAGAAGCAAGAGAGACGTTCTACTAAAAATAGAACGACAAGAAAAAAAAAAAAGAAAAAGAAAGAAGTAAGAGAGAAAAAGAAATCATAAAAGATCTTGAAAAATCAAGCGAGAATTTTTTGAGTTTATTTCTTTCTACGATATTACATGACGGAAAAAGCAAGACAGAGACAGAGACAGAGACAGAAAAAGAGAAAGAGAAAGAGAAAGAAAAAGAGAAAAAAAAAGAAAGAAAGAGAAACAAGATAGACGACAACGACGTCGACTACGACGACGACGACGACGACGACGACGACGAAGACGACGATGACGTCGTTGACGACGACGACTCTCTCTAGTTTTGCGTATTTTCCTCTCAATTTTTCTCATCCTGTGTTCCTCTCATCCGGATGAGAGAAAAACCCTTGCGAATGGTAGAACAGCGTTCTCTTGCACTTTAAAAAATTACTCTACGCAGTTTCTCTCTACGAGAAGCTTTCAAGACGTTACATTGTCAAGGTTAAAAGCCGTGGCAAACGAAGATGAAAGAAAAAGCCGATTCTCATCGCTTTTTACATCCCCCTTCATCCTCGTTTTTCTCCATTCAAGCGTAACAAATAAAACGTGCGAGAGTAAAAGGTCTTTCACACGTGCGTGTACATCTCGAAGTAATAGCTAAGAGACATATGACGTATAATACGTAATACGTAAGTTTCGACCAATCGCAATTATCTTTAAAGAAGTTTGCACGGAAATGTATATATTTTTTTAATTGTATTTATATGTTATGTATATAGAATATTACATACAACGATCATATATGCAACAATATATTTATATCTTTTGATCAGTCGCAATCATCATCGAAGAAATTTGCATGACAATAGAAAAAATATATATATATATTTTTTAATTGTATTTATATGTTATGTAGTTAGAATATTACATACGATTATATATATATATATATATATATATATATATATATATATATATATGCGATGATATATTAATTCTAATTTCTAACATATTTATATATACTTATTATAATATTAAAATTGTCGAAGCAATAATGAACGTCATTTGTAATATCGAAAACGAATATGAAATGAAAAAAGAAGAATAAAAACGAATTAAGAAGAAAAAAAGACGGAGGGAGGAAAGAAAAAAAAAGTTAAAAGAAAAATGTTCGGATAATGCCAGGACGTACGTAAAACATAATTGCGAAAGACGAAAAGACAAAAGGGAGAAAAAATAAAAATAAAAAAAAAAGGGATTTAAGAACGCGTTGTGGCGTCAGGCAAAAAGCCTGTAATTAGCAAGAGAATTTTCCTTACAGTCTTTTTCTTTTTTATTTCTTTTTTTTCTTTTCTTTTCTTTTCTTTTTTACTGTAGTCTAATCTTTACCAGCATCCTTTAATCCTTTAACGCATGAATTAATTTTTTACAAATGTTCCGATAGTAAATATTACGTCTACTATTAAATAAAATATATTTATTACCGTTCGTATAAATACAAAACATCAAAAATGTAATTAATTTTATTTATTTATATATTTGTATTATTTTATTTTTGTTTATATTTTTTATAATTTTATTTATGTATTATAAATATATATATATATATATATATATATATATATATGTACATGTATATGTACATATATTTTTTACGTATATATAGACACACACATATCCAATAAATTTACCTCTTTGATATATCAATTATTCGAAAGGAAAAGTAATCAACGAAATTTTATTATTTTATAATCTTCATTATCTTCTTTTATTCTTCTATTCTTTCCTCAAAATTTAATATGATTAATTATTATATTGTTGCACATATGTACATACGTGTGTATGTTACATTGAGCATTAAATGACATTAAATAGTAATACACTTTAATTATAAATGAATATATACATTCGAGAATGAATAGACACATTAGCCTCAAAAATTTCTTTATCGTTTTACGACTGAAGTAAACTCGCTGTGAACGCGTTTGTTAGTTCGCTTACGAGAAAATATTTCGTCGTTGCTTATTTTACGTGTTGATCGTTAATTCATCAGCGAGGATGTTCTTCGTATAAAATGCTTGAAACGCTTAAAATTTGTTACGTGGCTAACGTGTGCGCATAAGTCGAGTTAATAAATAGAATGCGTACCAGCTGCTACTTTAGCACCTTCTCTATTTCTATCTCTATCTCTATCTCCAACTGTATCTCTATCTCTATCTATCTCTTTTTGTCTTTTTTTTTTTTGTTCTTTTTTTTTCTTTTTTCACTAGCTACTACGAACTGTTTTAACGCCTTTCTAATGCGATGTACGGTACTTTGGATTTGACGAGAGAAAAATGCACTGCGAGAAATTTAGCAAAAAAAAAAAAGAAGAATACGAAAGAAAAAGAAAAAAAAAAAGGAACAAGAAACAAAAAGTATCGTATATAAAATATATATTTTATCTTTATAGAATCATAGTTATGATGCTAAAGTATATGAAAATAATTGAAGACTAAATGGGATAATTAAAATATATGCGAAGTCGGATGAAATATGAAAAAAGAAGAAGAAAACAAATTATACAAATCTCCGAAGAATGTAAAACATTTCGTGGTGAATAGAACGACGAATAAATATTTTCACGAAGAAAAGAAAAGAAAAGAAAAGAAACAAGAAAAGAATAAACGAAAATATGTCTATTAAATGAACAAAAGAAAATGTACGAATCCAAGCAGAAAGAAAAAGAAAAAGAAAAAAAAAAAGAAAAAATAAAAAAGTAAATGCTCTCTGTGCGAATTGTGTGACTTTGTTGGAACGAAACGACAATAAACGCGTTATATTAGGTATATTTGTCACGTGACAAGAGAAACACTAGTTGTTTCTGCTGCTCTTAGTTCTTTTTTGTTTCTTTTTCCTTTTTATTTCTCTTTCCTTTTTTCTTTTTTCATTTTTCTTTTTATTAGATCTCTCTTTTTTCGCGAGTTACGCCCACACGCGTGCATACCATTTTAATTGTACCACTCTACAATGCATTGTTAGTATTGCATTACATTCTCTTGGACAAATAAATATTTTTTTACATAACCGAAATATATAAATGTATATATTTAATTATGTCTACGTACGTAAATACATATTGTTAGTTTCATAACCAGCCACAACAGTCTTTTCGTCTTGCCAAGTCTACACAGCCACGAAGTGTCGTTCTTTCCTAATAAGGTCGACATAATGATACTCAATGACGAAATTACTTCGTGCTTGGCACATGACGCTTCTCTTCTCTAACTCAACCCTCATTTCTCTCTTGCTCATCCCACATCTCTCATTCTTAGCGACCCTTATTTTTTATTATCGAGCGAATGTAACTCGAAATGTTATTCGATCGACATTCGAAAATTTAACGAAAGAAGATATAGAGTGGAAAGAGTGAAAGATTGAAATAAATTAAAAAAGAAAAAAAAAAGGAAGAATTGAAAAAGAAAAACGGAAAATATATGTCTGCACCATCCGAATCGTTCGTTTTACGAACAAACCGATAATTATTTCTCCGGACAATTAATTATTTAAATAACGATTAAATTTTCTCTCTGTTTCTCTTTTTTTTTTTGTGCGCGTGTATTGTCGAATAAAATATTTTTTCGTTCGATTAAACCAAACGATCGCTGTTGCATCGATCGCTCGAAGCAATTATATAAAACTTAAATGCATGATCTCATTTATACCAAACGATTTTAACGATTAAATGGATTAATCAAAAATTCGATCATTAAAAAATAAAATCACAAAGACGTTCCATGAGAAATTCCGATACGATTGAATTTTTACTTTGACTTCGATTTTACGATTTAAAGATGGCGAACATTTAAAATTTCATTGATTCTTGTTGAATTCTTACACACACAGACGGACGAGATTTAATAAATTTTTAATCTTTGAGAATATTTGATATTACAGATATTATTGTCAGATATTAACGCAAATTTTTTTTTACATTTTTTATTAAAGCGATGATCATAAAGTACGCGTAAAGTGCATGTACGGTGCTGCGAGCACGCACATCAGAGTTCTACGGTCTACACGGTCGAGCGGATTTATTTGAAATTTATACCAAAATTATATCCTACCAGATATTCAAGAGTAATTCTGCTTCGAATATTGATTTTCATTTCGAAAATGGCAGGCTCTTTAAAATTTGAAATAAAACATTAAAAAGGAGAGAAAGGGAAAAAAAGAAAAAAAAATACAGGAGAGAAAAAATACGTCATACGCGCGACGATAATGATAAAAACAGCCATTACACGAGTGAATTACGTCGATCATATTCAAAAAAAGAAAATAATAAATAAATAAATAAATAAATAAATAAATAAATAAAATAAAAATAGAGCAAAGCTAAATCGCTAGAGGGGGCTAACGAGTCGGATCAAAGTGCAGCTTTTATATTCTATTAATAAATATTTGTCTGTTAATTCATCGTTTATTCTATCAAATTAAATACGTGTTATCGCAAAAATAAGAGAAAACAAAACAAAAAAAAAAAAGAAACATGTTTATAAGTGTTATTAAAAAGTACGAAGACAAATAAATAAAAACGTATGCAAAATGTAAATATTTCTATGAAACCTATCATTTCTCTCTCTCTCTCTCTCTCTCTCTCTCTCTCTCTCTCTCTCTCTCTTTCTCTCCTTTTCGCTCTTCTTTGCTTTTTTTCTCTTTCATCCATTCAAAACCATCGATATAACAAGTACCGTACGAATCAATAGAATCGAGTAAAGAAGTCGCATGTAAATTTACGCAACGCGCATAAGAGAGCCCTCGAGATTTTCCTCGCATTTATCGCGAATGCGTTTCGTAACGCGAATTCCAATCGCATAACTTTCGCATCATCGAATATCACCCGAAAACAGGAACGCGTGATAGTCACGAAATGTTTGTCGATGATCGTAATTTCGAACCAATCGCACGAAGTTACAATGTGCTGTGTTGTGAAAGACAGAGACAGAGAGAGGCAGAGAGTTATCAATATAAAGCATAACAAACGAAGGAGAGAGAGAGAGAGAGAGAGAGAGAGAGAGAGAGAGAGAGAGAGAGAGAGAGAGAGAGAGACGTAGGTAGTGGTGGTAAATGCAGAAAATGTGTAGAACGCTGAAACTATAGATTTCCGTTAGCTATTCGACACGAATCCCACGTTTTAAAACGATGCTTGAGATCAGTAATTTCCATGCACGCACGCACGACCACTTTTTCATATTTTTCATTTTTTTCGGGTCGTTTCTTTCTCTTTCTCTTTCTCTTTCTCTCTTTTTCTCTCTGTCTCTCTTCCATTTTTATTTATTTATTTATTTTTTTTCACTCACGTAATAAATGCAACGAATCTCCAACCCACCGTGAAAGTCATACACTCCGTTCGAGAGCGTTCGATTTCGATTTTCCACCTCTCCCGTATCTCCTTTTTTCTCTCTTTTCTCCATTTTTTTTTTATTTATTTTTAATTTTTATATATATATTTTTTATTCCTTTTTTTTCTTATTTCACGTTTTTTCCCTTCTCTCTCTTTTTTTTCCGACGGCCTGCAATTCTCGTTGCCGAGCTCGAGTTTTGATTTCTTCCATTTTTTCTTTTTTCCTTCGGTTTTAAAAATTTCGTTCACTCCCAATGGAAAAGGAATGCAATTTTGTCGGTTGTGTGATCAAAGAATTATGATTGATGGGATGTATTTGAGTCCTTAATACTACTACTACTACTACTAGTAATAATAATAATAATCATCATCATCATCATCATCATAACAACAAGAACAAGTAAATGTTAACGAAGTAAAGTTATGCAATTAATAATCCCTTTACATATTCATGTACAAATGATTATACAATCTACAAAGTAGCTCTGTTAAAGTTTTATATCTCGGACAAACGAAACGTTTCAAAGAAAAATATTTCATAGAAAAGGTTTTGTGACTTCGTTCGAAGGTAACATACGATGGTGTCATTGGTTTGACGTTAGATAGACGTTTAAAGATCACACAAAGTTCAAACAAAACTTTTCTACGACACATCATTTTTCTCTGAAACATACTTTTTTCTTCTTCGAGATATAAATTTCACTCAGAGGACAGTTAAAAAATTCACATTAAATGTTACTTTAAAAGTAACGTAATATATTATTATTACGATACAAATAAGGTGTATAATGTGAATTTTATTGAAGAGTACAAATAGAAATTATTCGATAAAATTTTTGTCGATATACGTATATCTTTTAATATACCATATTTGATGTATTTTAATTGGCTTATGACGTGATAAACAAGACATTATCCTCGTAAAAGATGCTGATCAATAAAATACGTATTTGCCATTTTATCAGCATTACTTTTCTTCCTCGAAAACATAAATAACTATATTATACCATAATATACATACATCCCCAAACATCCAACAATATATTGATCGATATAATATTTACATATCGTTCATCGTAGTCACACGATTTCGATTTTCCTAACGATAGAAGATAACAAAATTCAAACATCTCCGCGATGAAACGTGAAAAGAAAAAAAATAATTTCTACGAAAAAGAAATTATAATAACAATAATAATAAAAAACAAAATAAAATAAAATGAAACAAAAAAAAAAGAAAGAAAGAAAGAAAGAAAGAAAGAAAGAAAGAAAGAAAGAAAATCAAATACAAAGAAGTTTAAAGGTTTTCGAATTTGGTGTTACATATTTGGTAATTTTTATCGTTCCTTGAATATATTCGAAGACTCTCTATTTCTATCCGTGAACACACGCGAGCGCATTCACTGTTGTCGCCGTGAAATTCCAACGATGTCGTAGAGACGCCAGTGATTAGTACAACGCTCGCATATAACGTCCTATACGCGTACTACGTGCTTTGGCATACCTATACCCATACCTATACCCATAGCAATACCTACTCTCCACTCTTGGCTAACAACACCGATGGCATTGTACACTACTACTATGAAATATCTCTTCCATCCACTCATGCATTCGCTTTGCTCTATCTATATCTATCACCTATCGCACTAGAGAGAGAAAAAAAGAGAGAGAGAAAAAAAAAAGAAAAAGAGAAAGGTTACTATACGCAAGCAATATTTTTATAACTTTCCAATCTTCGTGATAGCGTTGTGTTGTATATTAACGTGCATCTGCTCACATAAAGTAAATAAGCACTAAAAATCATTCGGGTTTTATTTTGTCATTTTCTTCGAGTCAATCTTTTTTTTTCCCCCTCTATTTTCTTTCCTCTCTCTCTCTCTCTCTCTCTCTCTTTCTCTCAGTTTCGTTATTTTGTTAATTTTTATTTTTTACACTCTCTATATGGAAAACAATATCATTTTTAAGTAACGCAATCGCACATTACATGTATTAACTCTCGTAAAATAAAGTTATTTTATTACGTATATGTATATGGTTATTGTATCATACATGTATGTATCTTATGGTTTTTTCCTTCAACTTGTGAAAATTTAATTTCACGTAATACTCTATTTTATCACTCTTTCTTTACAATTAAGAGATTTGTTTGTTATTACTTTTTTTTTTTTTGTAATTATTGTCTGTCAAATACTCGTTCGAATTCGTTTGACGGTATTATAGATAAAAGAATTCATTTCTTTTTCCCTTTTTTCTTTTTTTATTTTCTAACGATTCTCTTCGAAGCATCGAAAGGAAAAAAAGAAACGAAAAAAAAAGAAAGAAAAAGATTAACTATAATAATAACTTGAAAGGTTAATTAATATCGATCATCCTGTTAACGATTGAATAGATTGTTAAAGGATAAGCTAGATTAAAATTCTTTTTCTTTTTTCTCTTCTTTATTTCACGAGAGGAAATGAGAAAGATCAAGCGATTAAGATTTTCTTCCAGCGCTCTCGTATTTTCTCCGTTATCCGAAATTCTACGAATTTATCGATCATAGAAAACTGTTGATAGATGTGATAAGAGTTAACAAAAGCTATCCAGAAATGAAAACGCTATTTTCGAATGTCGCTTGTTCGAAAATACGGATAAGCTAAAAATTTGATCATATATCTAGATACTAACAAACGATAGATCCTCCCTCCAATATATATACATACATATATACATATATACGTGTGTGTGTGTGTGTGTGTGTGCGTATTCCATTTTTTCTTTTTTCGCAACAAACTAAAACATACCTAGATCAAAACATTTTATACTTTTAAAAATCTTTATGTATATTCCATATTCGAACGACGATTTTCGATTTTCTCGAAACAATATTTATTTATTTATTTATTTATTTATTTCAACTTTCGATCTCCTCCATTCACCCTACTACTTTCTAAATGATCACCTATTAATGATCTCTGCCGTAAATCAGTCGTATAAAATAAATCTTTCACGAGAAAGAAATAATTTAAATTATTAGATAGATATCGATACCTTTCCAATCTTATTCTTCTTTTCTTTTTTTTAGATTCTTTTCTTTTTTTTTTTTTTCGTCGAAATCATCGAATCATTAAGAACGTTAATGAGCCGATAACGGTCGCGTGAGAAAATGGAGGAATCGATCCGCGGTATTACCATTGCTGTTGTTGCCGACCTTCCTCCTCGTTCGTGGCGTATAAATCAGGTTCCTCCTCCTTCCACCCTCCCCCGTTCCCCTCACCCCGATTAATTATTAACCGATGTCAATTACCCCATCTCCTCTACCGGTGCGGACGAATAACCCCAGCGAGAAGCTAAGTCAATTATCATACTAAGCAACTATAATTCGAGTTGCCGTACGCGCCCACCAACACCTGAATAAATGTGAATACGTTCGGAATGGTCATGAATGACCTGATGCGCAATGTAAGTGCTACCGTTCAAACGTTAACTCGTTATCGTTAACAACCTCATCAACGGAGAAAACAGAGGCTAGGTTGCTATTTGCAATTTGTTCGACATTGCCGAAGAGAAACGCCGTACTCGTAATCTTTGTCGTTTCTATCGATTTTCTTTCTTCGAGTCAGCTTTGTTTTCGGAAGAAAAAAAAACGAGGAAAAAAGAAAAGGAAAAAAAAGAAAAAAGAAAAAAGAATGGAGGAGGGAGAAAGAATCTTTTAAGAAGGAAACGTTCGCTTGAAAATAAAAATTACAAAAAAAAAAAAGAAAAGAAAGAAAAGAAAGAAAATATCGTCACCGTTTAATCGTGTGACGAGAGAAAGAAATTTATAAATAACGTGACAAATCATTCGCAAATAGGAAGTTTCTTTCTACCTCTTTCTCTATCCCCCCCCCCTCTCTCTCTCTCTATTATCTATCCATCTATCTATCTATCTATCTCTCTTTTTTACCCAATCGAATGGATAATGACGAGTGTTCCTTTAGGAATCACTGAAAGGGATCGATGAAACGACGGTAGAAAAGTTCATCCGCGTGGCTGATTGTTCGTTCCCCCTTTTAAATCTCGCACCATTAATCAGCGAGAGCGATAAAAGGACCTAGGATAGAGGTGGCTGAAAATTGGTGGGACGTTGTCGTCGTCGTTGAGAAAAAGAAAAAGAAATTCTGAAACGACGCATCGCTGAGATCAATTTTCGCGAAAATGCTTGCAACAGCCCCTTCTCCCCCACCAAATCGTGCGGAAAATTAGACTCTCCCGTTTTTCCCTCCCTCCCTCCCTTTAAAACCACCCCTCTTTTTTTTTAGCCCCTTTCACCCTACTCTAAACGGTCATTCTACTATTTTCTTTCTCGCTCTCTTGTTTCTCAATTTCGTTTTCTTCTTCTTCCTCTTCTTCTTCTTCTTCTCTTTTCTTTTTCTTTTTTTTCTTTACTCTATTTTCTCTTTTCGTTTTCGTCCTCTTCTATTCCTTCGTTTTATTTATTTATTTATTTATTTTTTTTTATTCGTTTCCTGAATCGCACGTAGTAATCGCGAAAGAAAGAAGGAACGAACGATCGATAGTTTTTGTCACGATGAACTGCTCGTCGACCATAAAATAAATCATCGATTTGTTTCGTCTACTTTAGCGAGATAGAACGAAAGAAGAAATACGTGGCTCGGAATGGATATTTTCGAATTTATCGGTATGATAATCTGAGTTATTTGTAGGGGAATTAAAAAAGAAAAAAAGAAAAAGAAAAATTCAGGTATTAAAGTAATCGGTAGTTTCATTTTTCCTTTTTCATAGAAATAAAAAGACTTTCCGATTGAAACAGGATTATCAATGGATGATTTATCGTTGCTGTTGTTGTTATTTTTTTTCCTTTCTTTCTTCTTTTTTTTTTTTTTTATGCGACCCGTGTTACGTTCGCTAAGAGAGCGTCGATATCTTTTTAATTAATTTTTTTCTCCCCTTCTAAATGAATGAAATAAATCTCTTTCAACCTTCCTTTCTCTTATTTTACAGGACTATCGATCACTGTTGCGCACGACTATAAAACTAAGTACCGGAAAACGTCTGCATGTTGGACGAATGAAAAGATATAAAAAAAAAATATCACTAAACATGTATATCGCTTTGCATACAGGAAAAAATGTTAAACTTATCCTATTTGTTACAAATATACAAAGATTAATAAGATATTTCCATTCATAGTTTCTCGATAATAATAATAACGAGATAATTTCTCTATACGTACAACTTCAAATTATAGAGAATATATATCAATGAGATATATCAACGAAAATAATTAAGTTGATCAAATAAAAAAAAAAAAAAAAGGAGAAGAAAAAGAAAAAGAAATGATTCGTGCAACTTAACTTTTACGATAGATAAAATTTCATATAATGTATAACGATCGATTACGTTATCTATGTTAATCATCTCATAGATCTTTATTTATTCTTCTGTTTACTAGTGTCCTTAGTTTTAGTTTCGAGAGAGTATAGGCGCCAGGCAGTCGAACCACTACTACCATCATCCCCTTCACTATACCCACATAATCGACCGAAACGTATCGGGAAAAGTCTTAAGAGAAAGAAAAACGATTGGTTGGCAAGCAATGGAATACGAAAATTTCTTCGTTTCTCTAGTGTTTCTTCTCCCAACTAAACTTTTCTCTCTTTAAATTAACTAATTTCTCTCTTTAATCTTTTTCTCGATGTACCAATCTCTTTGTATCGCGACGCGTTAGTCTCTTGGCGCGAAATTTAAAAAAAAAAAAAAATAGAGCAACGAAAGTTCGCAAGAGAAATTATCCGATAAATTGGCACGATTTTCTTTATGGCACGGACCGAGAGAATTTTCAAAAATTTTCGAATATTCCATTGGTATGTATTCGAGGGTCGAGGACGAAGTGAATTTTAAATTTATTATTATCGAACAAATTAAGATGGCTGAGAATGGGGGTGGAAGAGTCCTCACCAACGTTCACTCGCAGTAGTTCTGAAAGTTATTCCATTTCTTTTTCTTTCTTTCTCTCTCTCTCTCTTTCTCGCTATCTATCTCGAGAAGCAATAAAAGAAACTCCGGAACGATATCGTCGCGTATAAATTTTACGTATGTATTTTTGGGAATTTATAAAAACCATCGTTAACCGATGGAAGCTATGTCGAACGGGCTAGGATATACATAAAAGTTGAAGGAGAGGTTGAGAACGAGGTAGGTGTTTAAATAACTAATAAAAATTCTGTTCTTCGCGATTTTCTATTTTAGTTTTTCATCGAACTTTATTTTTCTTCGATCGCACTCTCGTTATATACTTTCTCGATTATTTACTCGAACGATAAATAAATTTCGATTTTGACTAAAATTCCGATTCTTTTTTATTATTTTTTTCTTTTAATAGATACTTCAATTTATTATTGAATAATCCTTTGATTCCCTTTTCTCTCACAATTCACCTCATTTTACCATTCATCATTCTATTTTCTGATCATTCATCGGAAATTACGTTAACGGTGAAATGAAATTTTTGTTGAGAAATATATATATATAGATATAAATATCTAGGTTTTGTAATCTAATGAAAATACCAACGATTTATCGATACAATATGACCTCTTTTCTATTCTCGTTCTCTCTTCGTGTATCGTATTTTCACGTGTACTATGTACTTACGTAAGTAAGTATTGACTACGTGTGAACGATTTATCTACCTTTGATTTATCTCAAAATCGAATTTCAAGACATTCGGCTATCGTCGTACGAGATGAAAGTTTGGTCGATACGAAAACGATAGAAAATAAAATGGCACGTTGCCGAAACGTCCTTCCCCTCTTTCGGAATCACGTGATCGACTGAATCGACGAGAGAAGAAAATAAAAAACACAAAAAAGAGGAAATATGATAAAAGCTAAACATTTTGTTGCCAACACTTTGCACTCATACGTATACATCCATCCATCCATCCATCCATCCATACATACATACGTATATAAGTACATACGTAGTTTTTTTTCTATACACAAAAAAAGAATGTCGTCGGAAATGCTAATGGTCACGGTTGAAAAAAACAAAAAAAGAAAAAATAAAAAAAAAAGAACAAGAAAAAAGATTTTCCCCCTGTAAAAAGGTCTTTCGTAAGAGAAAAGAAAACTTATCGACGTAAACGACGCGAGAAAAAGACAATAGAAGGGGCGAGAGAGAGAGAAAGAGAAAGAGAACGGAGGGCTAAGGATGTCGAGTGTGGTACGAAGAATGACGAAGTCGGTTCGTCTCGTCGGGTTTCCACTTTTTAATGAGACGCCATCTTGAAGTGACGTCACAAGTCGCATAGCGCGCAAAACAAGACAGACGGTTTAAAGAGAATGAGAGAAGGGAAGGAAGAAGGGATGGAAAGAGGATGTTAGAAGAATGAGTAAAAGAGAGACGGACAGAGAGAGAAAATGAGATAGAGATAGAAAGAAAACGAGATAGCCGTAGAGAGAGAAAGAGAGAGAGAGATACGGATGAAAAGAGAGAAAGAGATAGAAAGAAAACGAGATAGACATAGAAAGAAATAAAAAGAGAAAGAGAGAGTTAGAAAAAGATAGAGAGATACATAGAAATGGACGAATGGTTTAAACAGTCTAGTCAACTAAACAGCCAAGAGTTATTTACAGACTAGAACCCTTCGACTGTCTTTCAGAGAAAAATTTTCAAAGAAACTCGAATTTTCGCGACCATCGCGGTCGGTTAGTTCGCAAAACTTTTTCTCGGCTACACGGAAACGGGAGTTATCAAATTCTTCTTCGTTCCACTTTTAGCGAAACCAGGTTCTCGCTTTAGCAGGTCAGTCAGAGCTTTATTTTCTTCTATCACTTCTTCTTCTTCTTCTTCTTCTTCTTCGTTGTCGTCGTCGTCGTCTTCTTCTTCTTCTTCTACTTCTTCTACTACTATTTCTTACGATCGAACGACTCCAACGAAAAGTTCGATTTTATAGAATGACAGTGCCATTTCGTTTAAGTCGGTTACGTAATTTGCAGATTAAAATCTGCAATATCGGACGTTCTATTTTTTTTCTTTTTTTTCTTTTTTTTTATCAAAATCCGATAAATTTTTATTATATATGTATATCACGAACGTATCCATACGTTTTAATTTTCTTTTATCACTGGGAATACATGGAGATATACATAATAGTTGCAATTGATCAATAATATCAAAACATTCAATATCAACCATTCACGTAATTAGTATCATTAGATCGAATAAACGTTTAGAATAGTATGCACAAGAAATTTGTGTTTCAACGCTTATACACGTGCGCGTACAAGTACCGTATCTATGTATGTACGAATAAATGTCACACATACATACCTACGTACGTACATACATACGTACATAAGCCATGCAGAAATGTATTTTTAGCGAAGAGCATCATTGCAACATAGTGAAGCCTATACAAAAAACGCTCTTAAGCTAAAAGCAGTTTAATTGCGAAATACGGCGGAGCTTTTAGTATACAGGATGTGGCGAAATTGGCGCGTCGTCTTCATGTGTCCTACACGCACGCAGAGACGTATAACCAACACGGACAGACGACGACCAACTTATTCCAACAAGAAAATGAGATAGATAAGTGTGTTAATGACTATAAAACAAAATGGTAGTTCGAGCGATTGAGTATACCTAACATATATACACACACACATATATGTATGTATTTACGTATACGTATGTATGTCCTGTTGAAACATTTCCTTTCGCTTGATTAAATCCTTGCTATAAAAAATAGGAAAAAAAAGAAGAAAAAGAAAAAAGTAGAAGACAAAAAAAAAATAATGTCATCACCGATTAAACGAACTGAGCTTCCTATCCTTACGTTTATTTTTCTCTCTCTCTCTCTCTCTCTTTTTTTTTTTTATATTTTTATTTATATTATATATATTTTTTTCTTCTTCGTCTTCTTTCTTTATCTTTACCTTCCCTCATGGACGAACTTTCATATTATCCCGTGTTTCTTTTTATCTTACGAAGAAATTTGCTGCCACCGTGTCCTATCTTCCTTTTTCTTGGGATAGTGTGTATCGTCATCTTGCTTGCTTTGCGCCATCATCCTTTCCTATTCTATTTGTTCCTCCAGTTCTATAACTTCCTTGCTTACGTCAGCTACTCCAACCCCATTCTCGATTTATTGTCTTTCTTTTATTTTCATCCAACCCACGTTCATTTCATTTTTACAACACTTTTCCCTCGTACCATCAGCTTTACCATATTTCCCTACTTTTCGTATAGCTGCCATTTACGCCATTTTTTCTGGAACTTCGAATAACTTCTCTCTTTCTCTTTTTTTCACTTAGTACATATTTATATTCACTGGTATGCGATAATTTTATGTGAGATCATTCGTACAAAATGAAGTCAAAAGTGTAGAACGAATTAAGTAAAGAAAAAAAGAAAAAAAGAAAAAAAAATTAAGAAAAAAAGAACGATGCGTAATATAAAATAATTATTGGACATAATAATTTCTATTATTTGAATGATGTATGTATTTATATATTTAAAAAAAAAAAACGATAAAAAAAAATAAAAGAAATAAAAGAAAAGAAAAAGAAAAGCGTCGAGCAAGTCTTTTCAGATTTACACCGTTTATTCCGAGACATCCTGTGTATCAAGAAAGGATGTTGATTTCTCTTTGCATCCAATATCCTCTTTCTCGTCCTTTGACGATTCTTACTTTCCTTCCGGTTCTATCCTCTCCTACTATCCTCCTACTATCCTTTTTCTTCTTGGATAAAATTTTATTTGTCACTCCCTTTTCCCCTTCCATACGCTTTTCTCATTTCTTTGACTCCTTGCAATATTTATTTACAGCATTCACCTGTTGTGCACCACTTTGTCCATTTCACCTCGGACATCTTTGTATATATTTCTTCCTTTCTCTCTCTCTCTCTCTCTCTATTTTCTAGCTTCTTACAAACTTATAGTTACTTACATAGTGCAACTACTGCCGCTTAGATTCTCCCGTTCCTCATAATTCTCATAGTATTCTACCATCTTTAGATTTGCCCTCTTTTATAATAAACGCTGTTACATCCAAGCTTGTATACTTCCACTTGGCTCTAGCACCTTAAAGATCTTTCGCAACTACTTGTCCCACCTATATATTTCACAATATTTTTCCTTTCTCTCTTTTTTTTTTTTTAATTTTCCTTTCGTACACGACACACAGATATAAAAAAAAAAGAAACGAATAATAATCTCCAATTAATTTTCATTACTATCGTTCCCACAAGATATACGTGTCCGAAGTAATTTTCTTTCCTCCCTCCTACGCCTAACCCTCAAAAAACCCACCTGTATTTTCTCAAAGAGTAAATCCTAATCCTCTCATCTCACCATTCATCACTTGTAACGATTAGAGACAGTAAACGTTTTCCGTGTTTCAAACAGGTTCTAATACCACACACACACACATACAGAGAGTAACATAATCACGTAGAAAATCTACCCTCCACAATTTCGTACTCATCCACATCCTTGATTTCATCACGTCTCGCGTTCTCCCCACTCCTCCCCCCACCACCCCAATCTCCTTATACCCCCATTACCCCTACCGATCCTTTCATCATTAGAGCAAAATTAATTATACACGGTGTATCAAAACTTGGTGATACTTGCTAAAGGAACCTGTTTGTATATGTATACACACATTTTATATATATATATATATATATATATATATATATGTATATATATATATATACACATATATGTATGTACGTACGTATGTACCCGGTGGTGGTACAAGATAGAGGGAGCAGATGTAAAGGTCTAATTACGGTACGGGACAAGGCATTTCCACGCAAGGAATCACGCGAAAACTTGAGGAAGAACCCTCGCCAGTAAGATAGTTCACTCTAGTTGCCTCGTTAACGTCTTTTGTTCGGCGACGAATAAACCTCATGCTGGTGGTAAGAAGAAGAAGAAGAAGAAGAAGAAAGATAGATAGATAGATAGATAGATACATAGATAGATAGATAGATCGATAGATAGATAGATAGATAGATGGATAGATAGATAGATATAGTAAGAACTGAAGAGATAAGGGATCGGGAAAATTCAGGAAATCGAGAATTCCCTTCGGATAATTAATCCTCCATGGACGACAGGAGAGAAGGATTTAACCCCAACCCAATCTCTTTCTTCCCGTGACATAACTTTAGAACTACCTTTCTCTTCGACTACTGCTTTCCTTCCCTCCTTCCACCCCTCCCATCAATATACCCTAAGGAAAATTATCCCAAAGCTCTCTTTTCGAAAATAATTAAACCCTCAATATTTGCTTAATCCTAACAAGATGATTTAATAATAAGACTTTAACAATGACCAAAGCGTTTACGTTGAACAAGATGAAAGATTAATCGGTGGATGGGGATCAGAATGGAATAGACAGGAGAATAGTTATGGGAAGAGACAGGAGAATGGCCACGTGAACAAATCCATAGGATTATCAAACTTGCCCGATGATGTTCGGTTTATGAAACTCGTTCTGTTGAAAAGCATTCTGCTCTAACATGATTTATCCGATGTAGATAACGTTCAACGCAGGATTATCTCTCCTTTCAATAGATTCACTGGATATATTATTTTCAAGCGATCTTTAATTTCTAACAAGACGATGGAATAAAATAAAAACAAGAAAGAAAGAAAAATCGACGATGAAATCGAAGTTATAGATTATACGCGCTATTAGATTTTTATAATAAATATTATTATAAATTATATTAATTTCAATAAATAACGTATGTGCATATGTACGTATATAGGTCTTTCGTAAGATCGTTGTATTCTTGTTAATCGTTAGGGCGAACTACTATAGCAAAATGGCGTCGGTGAACTGTATCTGGGCCTCATTACTACGAATATAAACTCGGATCTTTCCGCTTTAATCAGAAACCAAGATAGAACTATGAGTAACTAGAGAATATAGAGAATACAGGATGGATATTCGACTACATAGATAAATATAGCTATATATATACATATATGTATATTTATAAATATATATATATATATATATATTACATACACAAAACAGGCATCGAACGCATACGTTTACGTATATATCTATGTCCATACACTCCTCTGGTCGGCAGCACGAGAGAAACTAATGTATTACGAGAGTGAATTAGACTGACGTGAGCAGAAAACCCCTGCGGATACTTTTGGCCAGTAGAGTCTATTTCTAACTTTCTCTATCTCTCTTTCTTTCTATTTTCACGAGTAGTAGTAACACAACGCAATGGCAGAGAAAGAGAAAGGGAAAGAGAAAGAGAGAGAAAGAGAGAGAGATATTGAAGATTTTCAAGCGACTTACTCGACGTGAGCTCCACGCAAAGCTTTTCATTTCTAAGAGAAACTAGTCGGCACTCGAAAGCTTCCATCAACTTCTACTGTCTCTCTCTCTCTCTCCCTCTCTCTTTCTCTCTCTTTCTTTCTGTCTCTCTTTCTCTCTCTGTTTTTCTACAAATAACCATGATACGGATGGAACGTTCCGTAATTGCTTCTTTGCTTTATTAGTCACATTAAAGCGAAAGGCGCATCTAATTGTAAAGAGAGAAAAATTTCGTTTATCCAAGAGAGAGAGAGAGAGGGGAGAGATTTTTAAATATCGTTATAACATCGAGAAAAAAATTATGACAAATCTCGTTCGTTCGTTCGTTCGTTCATTCGTTCTTGAATTGAAGCGACATCGTTCGTCTATATCCAAGGGAAAATATCTAGGGGAATATTTTTAGAAAACTTTTCGGAAAAGTTCTTCGTACGTTACTAAGAAATACGAATGAGAAGTTTCGTTCTTACCGATAGAAGTTTATCGTAATGTATGTTCATCTGTGTGTGTGTGTGTGTATGTGTGTGTTCAGCTTGCATGTGTTTGTGTTACCATACCAATCGTCCTTTTGACTCTCGAGTATACTTTAGCCAGCGATCTATAAAATTCCATCATGCGCTCGAACAATGGCTCTTTCTTTCTTTTTCTATATTGAAAGATATCGTCTCATTTCTTTGCTTTTCTTGTCCAAGGTTAAGAAGGTCAAGAAGAAGAAAAAGAAAAAAGCAAAGAAACAAAATCCGTAGCATTTCTATCGAAAACGTATATTTTTTTTTAAGTCAATGAAAGAACGGAGAACGGTGAAGAATTAAAGAAAAAAAAAAATTATTAAAAAAATAAAAACGACTCGACGTTAACAGTGAATTATTATTATTATTATTATTATTATTATTATTATTATTATCATCATCATTGTTGTTATTGTTTTTTTTTCTTCGATGACCAGATGCGCTTACAAATGTACGATATAAGTTACTTATTAAAAAAAAAAAAGTGAAACTTTCGTTCTTATGTATTATCAATGTCGATTATAATCGTCGTAGAACGTAGACGTTCGATAAAATTAAATCAAGAAATTGTAATATCAAAAACTCATTCATCACAGAGGACAATTTTGTTTTCTTGATTTTTGTAATGTTGTAATGCTGTTCTTACTCTTACGCTATAACTACTATCATTTTCTATGTTTCTGAAGAACGTACATACATATCTACGTTTGGAACAGATAGTAAAAGATAAAAAAGAAGATGAAAAGAATAAAGAAGATAAAGAGGATGAAGAAGAAAATGAAGAAAAAGGATGAGGAAGATGAAGATGATGAAGAAGATAAAGAAAATGAAGAAGAGAAAGAAGAAAAACTTTTATATCCTCTTTTCTAAGCCGCTTGATATGTCGAGAGAAATGATTCTACGAACAATTGGATCTTTTTTTTTTTTTTCTTTCGAATGTAATAAGAAAACACATTGAGATTAAACTAACTCGATCCTAACAATCATCACAGCGATGCGACATACTTCTGATAAATTTTTGTTCTCCTTCTTAAATTCGTCCACGTTAAAAATCTACATTGGAGGATCGTTTTGTCGCGAGATCTCGTTCTACTTTTAAATTGCAAATTTGAATCGTGCTTAGAAAGGGCTTACGAATTTTCTTTTTTATTTTCTTATCCTTTCTTTCTTTCTTTTTTTCTTCAAATATATATATATTTTTTTTGTATATATATTTATATATTTTTATACATAAATTTTTTTGTTCGAATTTTCCTCCAGTCTTTTTTTTTCTTTTTTCTTCTTTTTTTTTAGAATTTTCTTTCTAATCGTCAAAAAAAAAAAAATAAAGGCTCTGGGGATAATCGTCGACGAAGATTAGGGAAAAAGAAAAACGAAGCTATTACAAAATAGGTGCCAACGAGCGATACGACGCTTTGGAAAATTATAATACAAGGGTTTTTTTTTATAATTGCAATAATTGCAAGGGTGCATTTGAAAATAGACGAACTCCTTTCGAAAAGAAATAAATATAAAAAGTAAAAGTTATTTATCGAATCGATACTTTCGATTTAGATAAAGGATACGAGTGTAAACATCGAACCTGCATGTCTCTACAGAAATTTACGAAACTAAAGTTGCATCGCAGTGATAACTAACTTTACATGTGTACTACTATTTACTTTAACGTTTATTTACGAATGTAACATTCAGTTTACTTATGTAATCTATAATAAGAAGACTCGAAACTCTCGAGGAAAGTTTGTTTTCTGACAAGTTTGTTTCATGAATGAATTTACATAAAATTTCCGAATTTCTATCTTCTAATACGATCTCACCGTTCGAATTACATTAATTTAAAGTGTATTTATTGATCAAAATTTTCTTATATAAATTCTTCAAAATAATCGAATCACGATTGTCAAAATTTTATTGAAATAATATCGCAAATTTTCCTTCTCGATGGACGAAATTTTCCGAATGATCAAATACAAAATTGACGATGACAATGTTGATCGTTTGAAAATCATTTGTACGATATAACATTATAACGTAAATAAATACATACATACATAACGCAAGCGTATAGGAGAAAACGTGTATCGAAGAAAAACGAAAAACTTTGAGTTTGAAATGGCAAAAGCCGCACATAAAGTTGACACTGCCGTTGTCATCTACGTCAGAGAAAAGTTTCCGGTTCTGTGGAGAGCGTGTCAAGTCAATGGTACGAATGTGACGCGAGAATTGAAAGGGGAGCACTTTTCACAAAATTCGATCCGGACTTTTCATTTCAATCCGAGTTTCGTCGTTGTCAACCGTATACCGACAACCAAAAGATTCGTACTTCCGCCAGCGAAGTGCCTTCTTATTTCACTCGACGTCATCACAGCTATCTAGAGCTTCCTCGAGCTTGCAGCAATAAGTTGTTAAAAAATCGAAAGAAAAGAAGTAAGAAAGAGAGAGAGAGAGAGAGAGAGAGAAAAAGAGAGAAAAAGAACTTTTCCTACTGTCAAGGACGTCTCTTTGAGTAAATCCAACGGTTACAAGATAAGATACGGCTCGTCATATTTTATCATGTTCCTTTTAAGAATCTTGATATATTCTAATTTATAAAACGCTTTTACCAGCGAGAGAGCAGTTCGTAATACGATTTTCGACGCTTTCAAAAGGAAGATGAATGAGAACGTTGATCCGAAAGAACGATCATAAATAGTTCAGTATTTGCTTCTATCTCGACCACCATTGATCGATGACTAAGAAAATATCGCAATATTTTCAAGTGATAATCAATAATATTAAAAAACAAACAAAGCAAAAGGAAGCAAAATCAAAAAGGAAAGAAAAGAAACGTTCTGTAGTATCGCATTAATGCTTAACATATAATATTATAAAATTGATTAAATTACAAGTTACACATAAAAAAAAAAGATTTCAAAACAGTTCAATAAATAACTTGAATTCAAGTAATAATACGATGATAATAACTGAATTAATATTATCATTTCTCCTTCCCAAGAAAAAAAAAAAAGAGAGAGAAAAAAGAAAATACAAAACATACACGTCGTAAATATTTCTAATAAACGATCACATTTTTCTCTATACAATGGAGCACCCATACGATTAGTGAAAAGAGAAAACTATCCTAGAAACGTGAAATCGATTGGTGATTTATCATTATACTCTCGATATATATCGAACAACATAGTGATGCACGATGAACGATGAGTAAGCAACTAAATTATTAGTTGCTCGTTGTTGTTGCTGTTATCGTTGCCATTGCTTCTGGTCCTGGTTATTTATCGAGATAGATATACGTCAGAGAGATTTAATATCTCACGAAATACACTATCCATAGAGAAAGAAAAAAAGAGAGAAAAGAGAAAGAGAAAGAGAGAGAGAGAGAGAGAGAGAGCATTGTAAACAACACACAGCGCATCAAGAGGGAAACCTAGCAGGAAACCAACGACAACAATGATGAGAGGATGAGGAGTAACACGAAACGAGTCCTTGTTTTACTTTATGTATATAAAGTTATATAACTGCGTTGTTTTTCGGCTACGACACTCCAACTTGCTAGCAGAAAACCGATTCCCTTTCTCTTCATCCCCATACACCACTACCACCCTCCCAACCACCACCACCACCACCACCACCACCACCACCACCACCACTACCACACTACCAGCACTCTCAATCAATCCTACCCCGCTCTCGACAGACTCCTCTCGGCACCATCAACAACACCGACGCCACTCTTTCTCTCTCTTTCTCTCTCTCTTTTTCTTTCTTTCTTTCTTTTTTTCTTTCTCTTTCCTATCTTCCGTCGAAAGTTTATCGTCGAACTTTTCCTATAAATAAGTCGGACACACTAGCTCGCAGTTTCAACTCCCTTTGTTTTTGTACGCGATCTTCTCTTTCGCTAGCCCGTCGCCGTTGCCGATAACCTTCACGAAAATGTTGAAAATAAAAAAAAATTCTGACGATCGAACGAATGAGGTTAAAAAAAAAAGAGAAGACAGGAAGGAAGGGTAAGGGGAAATGAGGGATGACGAGCAGGTGCTTTTTGTAAAAAAAAAAGAAGAAAAAAGAAAGAGAGAACAAAAAAAAGGAAGTCGATGATCTTTTTAATAAAGTGCAAATTCGCTCGGACATCTCTTGGTTGTAGGATATATAAAGCAAAAGTGTGTATGTGTGTGTGTGTGTATCGTAAAGATAGAAAATTATTTGTAACGAAAGACAAAAAAACGAGGGGGACCATTATGGGATCTTGTAGAGACTACAACTATATATTTCAAAAGCTAGGTCTTTCGTGTTTATTAACGTTTTATGAACTGATAAATACGAGAAGTTTAACACGTAAGTACCTACATATATGTGTGTGTGTATATATATATCCGTAATTTGTTCCTAATTTTTGAATATATACAAAAATTGATACTAGATATCGTTTTAGAAATTTATTGGAAAAGGAAAAAGAAAAAGCTAAGGAAAAAAGAAAAGACAAAAGGAAAAAGAAATTTCCCAAAGTTATTCATCCGAGATTATCTTAAGATCATCCGTTATTAACCCAACACAGTTTATTAAGTGGATACTATGTTAATTTACATCCTATGATAATTTGCATTTTATAATACGAGACTAAAAGACAGAAAGAGATGAAGAAAAAAAGAGAGAGAGAGAGAGAAATTGACAAAGAAAAATTAGAAAATGATATTCATTGGAACGTCCACTAAGAAAAATATTAATAAGTTATCAATAATTATCTGATCTATAATAATATTACAAACTTTGTCGAGAAACGAGCGAAGAATTTTCGTAACGAGATGTAAAATGGGTACAGACTGTTCTTTCTCTGTTTCGTTGAAAGAGAAAAGGAAAAAAGAAAAAAAAAAAGAAAAAGAAAAAAAAAAGAATAGAAAGAAAAGGAGAAGAAAGAGTGGAGTAAAAAAGAAAGAAGAAAGAGAAATAAAGAAAAAGTAATCGTAAAATGAAACAAGAAAAAAAACAGAGAGGAGACAATTTTGTAATTTTTTGTTCGTTACATACAGGAAACTTATACGTAACATTAGAGAAGACAAAAGTTTATTCTGCATAAAATAATACCTACCAAGGTTCTTTTCAACGACCGGACATAACGCGTATTTTTAAGGAACGAGAGAAGTCGAGAAAGGCCCGTCAGTAATGGGTAATTTATACGATGACGAGCACACGTGCATAGTGCTAGAAGGTTGCACAGAGAATGCATAATTTCCTCTATCTATCTATCTATCTATCTATCTATCTATCTATCTATCTTTCTCTTTCTCTCTCTCTCTTTCTCTCTTTATTTCTCTCATTTTCTCTACATGCTCTCCATCATTTTCATAAGATAACTTTTATGTCGGGATAACAACGTGATTAATTCCAGCATCGTATCCCTCGGGGAATGGTAATATTCCAAATAATGACATTATTAAATTTAAATTCATTCTGGTACTTCTCGTTATTTCGATATTTCATATATATTCATATAAATATGTGTGTGTGTGTGTGTGTGTGTTTATTATACTTCGTATTATATATATGAAGATATATATTGAATTATATTTTCCAGAAAATTCCTTTTTATTTTTAACAATTGTAATAAACTCCGCAATATACGAAATTGTAATTCTATGAGATATAATTATAACGTCAGTATATACGAACATAATTAAGTACACGTACTTATGTACGTAAATCGTTGACTAAAGTCTTTAATAGTAAAAACAAAATGGCGACGGTTTATGAGAACAAACACGAGAGAATGTTTGTTCATTTCGTAAGCATTACGCGGAAAAATTCCAACAAGATTTTCAAATTAAAAAAGAAAGAGAGAGAGAGAGACAGAGAGGGTGATAAATCTTTTAAAAAATTCTAATCGGTCGATATTTCGTAGAAAAAATATCGTTCTCTCGTACTTCATTCAACGAAAATTCCATGAAAATGGTTCTTCGGTGGAAAAAAAAAAATAAAAAAAAAGAGAGAGAAAAAAAAAGAAAAAAAAAAAAAAAAGAAAAAGAATTTGGTAACAGGATGTACATATGTATATGCACAGATATGATGTTTATCGACGTGAAAAGAATACTGATAACTTTGAATGGTTACATTTGTAAAATGGTATTCTGTAAAGTTTTTCGCGCCAGCTACCGATCCCATTTTACCCTTCCCTATGTTTATCTTATCCGTTTCCAGAAGGTGCAGGATATAGTGCAACTTCTGTAGCATCGAAATGTCTCCCCAACAGGATTACAAATTCTATACTGTTCTTCGTGACTATTACTATAGAAAGAGAGAGATAGAGAGAGAGAAAGAGAGAGTGTGTGTGTGTGGGTGTGTATGACAAAATTATCATTTGAAAGGTAACGAAGTGAGAGAAACTACAACGAAAACTTTAGAGATGAATTTTCTCTGTCTCTCTTTCTCTTGCTCTCATTTTCTTTTTATCTTTCTTTTTCTTTTATTTTTCTTTTTCTTGTAACACGATCGCTGGTTAACGTGTTAAAGAAATTTAACGCACGAACGAAAATCGACGCGAACGATATCTTGTGAAATTTATTATTATCTTTTATGGTTTTTTTTTTTTTTATATATATATATATATATGTCTTTCCACATATAATTTTCGAATTATAAAAAATATGTTTTATCAAAGTTTCAAAAATTAAGTTATTAAAATGTTATATAAGTTTTAAAGTATCAAATACTGCATATCTAGGTCACACATCTGTACCTGATGTCCGATTTATCTTAACTATCTCAAGAGTATTTTTACTCTTCTACATTTCAAATTGCACCACGACGAAATATCTCATTTTATTTTACTTTCTTTTTTTTTTTAATTTCGAATAAGTTAAAGAGAAATAAAATAAAACGATATCCATAAATAAACTTAAGTATCGTAATTGGATTAAAAGTATATCGAGTTATGTAGTTATAAAATAAATAAAAGCAATACGAACTGTAATTTGATATTCGAAGAAAATACGGATAACTATCTTGATTTATCTTTCGATTAAACAATATACGATAAGGAAAAATGATACGAGATTATTACTTAACACGATATTTTCGATCATTCCATATTTCGTATTGCTCGATTAATTTTATTAAATAAATAAATAAATAAATAATATATATACCAGCAAAGATTACTTAAAAATTATTAAATATGTACACGTTCATCTCCAATTTATCAAACAATACCCATGTATAAAATAATATCTGTATCAAAGGATGTAGAACAGAAAGGACAAGATGTCCTTCTAAGTTCGGTTATTGCTTTCAATATAATCCAACGTCGTTGTATGTAGTTTTCACTCTTCTTGAAGTTAGAGATTGTCGTCACTTGAAGACCATCGGCAAAGCATCGTCGAAGTTTATCCCAGAAAGTGGAACGAATTCATGACCGATCGACGAGATAACCATGTCTCCGAGACGGAAAGGAGTTGGACGGACTTTTCGTCTTGGAGCAAATCCGCCGCAACTACCTTCCCGACCACGGGAACGTGAATAGACTTTTTCAAAACTCTTTTCCGAAACTTTTATATCCTTCCGATGACATCCATTTCATTTACTTTTTCTTTTAACATATTTTTTTTAATCTCTGTAAATAATTAACCATTAACTATTTCTACGTCTTCACCAAGCGATATACGTTCTAATATTTTAAAAGATATGGAAGTAGTTACATCGGACGTACATTTCTACGAATTTTTATTTAAATCGTTGTAAATTATATAATTATAAATTAATTATATAGTATGTGCGTATATATATTATGAATTATAAATTAATTTTAATATATATATATATGTGTGTGTATGTACAAGTAAAAATGAACTTTGGCGTCGTATACCTACATACATTAACATACTCTTAACATAAGTTTCTAAGAGAGGACACATACATGTACACATACATACTACTTACGTACTTTGACTTTACTTTAGGTAAACAAGATGGATACCGCCGTCAGGATCAAAATCCTTCAAGCAAATATCTTGTACTTAATGGAGAGCAAACGAGATAGATAGGTAGATTAAAGCAAGAGAGAAAGAAAGACAGACAGACAGACACACACACAGACAGAAAGAGAGAGAATTGCAGACGTTTACATAGCAAGTAAAGCGTATACGAATTGCAACGTCTTGTCGTTTGAATTCCAAAAGCTAGTATCTAAATGCCGTAGAAACGACTAGAACGCTTTCTAGCCGCAGCCAAGAAACAGCTGTCTTCGTGACGGACCTTAAACAGTAAATTCCCTTTTGCCAACGTCTAGGGCAACGTCAAGCTTCTCATTCGTAATCAGTGAAGTAATTCCCAACACTATTTCATATAACAATTCCATGTTGATTGTCACCTAAACGTGCTATGAATATTTTAAAATAAACCATTATAAATTATTCGCTTTTGAAATTATGTTTTGAATATATCTATTTACAATGACGTTATCAAAAGTACGATATATTAGTACATTCGTTTTCACACAAATGATCCCTTTAATTGATTAGCGAAAAATATCAATTTATATTTTTTATCTACATTTTTTTCTTCTTCTTTTTTTTTGGCCTTCTTCTTTTTTCAACAATTTTGAAAATAAATTTAGAAAGGATCAATGCGCGGCACACGATGTGTTGTTAATTTAAAAAAAAAAAAAAAGAAATAGATATATTGCTTGCCGCGGTGATAACAAAAAGGATAATATCGAAATATTGATTCTACGCAAGATTCTTTAACGCAGTTCTATTGTTAAAAAACAAATTTAAACTTTCTTTTTTTTTTTCGTTTATTTATTTTCTTATTTTTCTTTTTCTCTCTTTAATTTTCACAGATCTGTATGTATTATGTACGAATATCATCAAGATCGTCCGACTCTCGATAACAGCTTTAGTTTTATTAACAAAAAAAAAACTTGATACTTCAATAATCATCAATGTAGAGATATTTGGACAATTGCTACTCGTTTTAACATCGAACGATTTCGAGAATATTTCGAGAGTCCATACAAATCGATGAGATTAACGAAATACGTATATAGATTTCATTTCTATCTTTTCTTTTTTTTTTTAAATCCTCGCTATATATATATATATATATATATATATATATATATATATATAGTTTTTATTTTAATGTTTTTCATAGAAAGTTTTCGTTTTAATGTACGAAGTGAGTTCTTTACATCAAAAAACCTAAATGTCGTAATTTGGGAAAAAAAATTCAAATTTTGGAAGACAAATATAACATTATTTCTTTTTCATCGTTTTTTATCAAATTAAAAAAGATATATATATGTACATATAGATATAAAAAAAAAAACATGCTCGAAAATTTGCAAATATTTTATCGTATCATATTGTGTTGATTTTTTTTTCTCAAATGAATTTTTCTATTTCTTCGTTTTTTGTTTTTTTGTTTTTTTTTTCTTTTTCTTTGGAGTAACTCACGAACGTGTTTTAACTTTGCTTAAAATTTTAATCTAAATAGCAGATGACAATTACGGTTTTTCGAGATAAGAAAAAAAATGTAATTTAGCTTAACTATTGGAAAGTATCCAATAAATGACGCAACACAAATCTAGAATAACAATTAAAATGAGTTATGGTTTAATTTCAATTAGTTCGTGTTAAGTTTGAGCTTGATTTCAATTGATTTGAGTTGCGTCAGGATTGCGTCAGGTTACCAATTAACTACAACAATGAATCTCAACTGAAAGACAATTTGTTACATTTTTAATCGGTTAAGAATAGTTAACTTTTCCTGCATATATTAATAACTAAAATTAATAAGCAAGCTGGGCTAAAAATTATATCTATGTATAGAAGAAACAAGTTGTTCAAAACGTTGATCTCTAAAACAATCTCGTACATTTTTACAAGATGGTCCATTTAAAATCTCGTTGAGTCGTAATGACGCAAAAAAGATTTTTTATACAACTTAACTATATACATATTTTTTTATTTTATACCGTAGTTGATGAAAAAATACGTTCGGCCATGTATAATAGAAAATATGATTTCGAAATAATTTTAATTTTCTTAAACTAAAAGACGGTCCAGCGAGATCTCCAAAAAAAAAAGAGAGAGAGAAAGAGAGAAAGAAAAAAGCCGATAACATCTGAAACTTAATGAATATATAAAAATTGATAAAGAAAATTAAATAAATAAAAATATGAAATTACTATTAAAAGATCGTTAAAAGCAAGACTTTCGATGAATAATATTACCAACATTTTTGCATGTATAGAAAAAAAAAAAAAACGAAATGGAAATAATCGTAATATACTCAACATGTTGTTTACATTTCCGGATAAGAGGATTCGCTTGTTGTTACCAAGAGGCTTCGTCGATCGATTTCTCTGCACAATTTTCGAAGGGATCGCGAGTAAGTCATCGGTTTTAAGCACCAAGGCACTCGTTGACGCGAACCTCGTCCGGCGATTTACAGGATTATGCATGATGCAGTCGTTTCTGTATGCAACGTTGCTTCCCACTGATTGCGGTTCGAGAGCACTATGAATATTTACAGCCGGCTTGTACTCTGATTTCACGGTGCGCATGCTTCCCTAAGCCAGCACAAAGATTCATCGGACTAACTGCTCATCCGCGCTTAGACGTATCAAGTTGCATCGGTAGAGACAGATAGACAGACAGACAGACAGACAGACAGACAGACAGACAGACAGACAGACAGAAGAACAGACAGATAGACAGACAGACAATAGACAGAAAAAAATTAAGGATGAACAATAAAAAAATGATCTTTTTTTTTATACGTTCACGAGATAAGTGATTTCAACCAAAACGATAAAGTTTTATGACTTGCATGAAAATTGATGAAAATTGATTTAATTTTGTATTTTTTTTTTTTTTTAATCGATTAATAAGAATGAAATGATTAAGGAAGACGTATTCTTTCTTTTTTGTTTCTAGACAAAATAAAAATGTTTTTTAAGTTTCCAAGTGATTTTAATCGAAAATAAAAAATGAACCGTCCTTTTCTTTTCATGTTTTTTCGTCGCGAGATCTTTTCGTTTGAGCCTGTATTGGGATTTAATTAATTCGAATTATAAAAAAAAAAAGAGGTTTCATGATGAATGAAAATATTTTTTTTTTTATTTAACGCAGCTTGTTTTACGGGACAGATCTTTGGTAAATGCGTGTAACTTTCATATATATCGCACTTTTGAAGAGATTTTTTATGAGATTTATATATATATATATATATATATATATATATATATATATATATCGAGTCTTAATGATCAATTTTTATAGATTCGCATAAAAAAAATATTAGTACGAACAGTTTTCAAGTTCGTATATCATATTTTTAATATTTCTATATTTTCTTATAATAGATCGAAAAATTATAAATCTCTTACGTCGCCATTGTAAAGATGATGTATAGCTCATGCGTGAGGTCCACTTGATCTTCTTGTTACCGATAACTCCGCCATGTTGAATTGTTTTGTGATACCGATTACGACGTAATTTCATCGTCCCGTTGATTACAGGTAATTAGTATATTTTTTCCTAAGTACAATCTTATTTTATATACCAATCGATCGTCGAAAACGTGATTTCAATATGTAAATATCGCAACTCTCTCGTCTCGTTCAAAAGATATTCGAGAAAATAAAATCTGCGTCTCGGCGTTCTCATTTCGATTTTTCCTTTTATATTTTCGCGATATCGATACTTTTCTCGTCTATTAACGATGCTCTAATTAAAAATCCTTTCATTAATTAATCGTGTTCTATTATATATCGGTCTTATATACGATCTTCATGTATGTGCATATACAGGTATACATACATACGTACATATATACATATATACATATATGTATATATGTATATATCTGTACACGTATATACACACATACACACTTTCTGTACACATATATACCTACATAGGCAATTAATTTTCTACTTCTATTAATATCGATCTAATATTTCTCAACTTTTCAAGGATGCTTAGAAATTGAGAAAACTACGCAGTACGCTAGAAATAATATTAACGTAACCGCATTAAACGCACGCGTAAATCTATCTCTTTTAAAGTACTTACATTGAACGAGGCTTCTAATAGAATGAGCAAGATAACATTAGGATATAGATAACAGCTTACAAGTTCCCCCACCAATGACGAATATCCAATCACCGATAAGCAGAAAAACAAAAGACAGTCGAGTGTGATAGAATCTTATTATGGATATATTGTGTGTATGTGTACGTATGTATACACTATTCTTCGAAGAGAAGTACACGTAAACAATCAAAGGACGATCGAGAGTTTGGCCTTCACACGACTTTCTTAGTTCGTCCTTATTAATGTGTTACACGCAGTTACCTTCCTGTAGAGCTGCTTTCCAGACGTGTTCGTGCCTGTTCCTGCTTCGTTCATTCCGGTTCGTATAATTTCTCATTTACATTATATATATTACGTGTACATATGTATATATATAATCTTTCATAAGCTTTATTTAATCATTTATAGTTAATTAATCCTATTTTGTATTATATCAAATTTATATATATGAATATGTATATATTAATATAATAAAATAATTACAGCATTTATATACTCAAAATGCAGATCATATTTATATACATACATACATACATATATACATACATATATACATATATATATTGAATACGCAGATTACATATAGATATTATACGTATACACTTATTATATACAGATACATTTATAAGCATAATTGATATAACTATAGGCATAATTATATTATTAATAATATTCTTAAATTTTGTTCCAGTTATTTTTCATCATATTCTATTAATCTACCAACATGAGCACGTTCGGAAGCAGCTACCATATACTTTCTTCTGATGTTCTACAAAAGTAAGTTTATCTACAAGAAATTTTAATTAACTAATAAAAAGTTAGACATTAACTTTAACGAACTATCTGTTGTGTTATATTACATTATGTGTTCTATTATAATTTTATTATAAGTTTATACGGTGTATTATGTTCAGAGTTTTTCATATTATAACATTATAAACTTTGATTTATAATTATTATTTTAAATACGAATTTATTATATTATTAACAAATAATATTTTCTATTCTTTTTTTTCTTTTTTTTTTCAAATAGATATATGGAGAAGGATCTCTAACAACTTTCACACGTTATCCGATAATCCAACGAATAGCTGAATATTTGATGCATTAGAAAATTTTGTCGAAACACGTTTCATCGAATTTAAAAAATATTGAGAAGCATAGAGTGTCAATGAAATGCGCGTTGAATTAAAATAGAATAAAATTTCAAGATACGTTTAATCGTACAATTAATATCATAAATAACATTATTTCAATATTACCGCACTTTGTCTAGTTCTACATTAATGCTATATCTATTTTAATTTATAGGTATCCAACGCAATTAGTATATCTCTGTGAATATATCCCTATCGCGATTATATCTATTTTTAAACGATAGATACAACGCGATTATCTTCGTCGTTCGCTTTTCTTCATATTTACTTTAATCTAACACACAAACAAATTTTGCAGTTACATCCTTCGTAATAATTTGTTTTATCTTTTTAATATTAAAGCACAGAAAAGATGTAATACAAATTTGCAATATAGGATCATTGATTCGATGAATAATATAATCTGATGAATTTGATTTATAAATATATCGATAGATTAAATTACATTTATATTAAAAATATTTTTAAATAAATTTGTAGAAATAAACGCTACAGCTTGCTCTAACAATTTTTATTCAACAGATCTTCAGTTGTTGATCGCGCGCAATGCGATCATAGAGTCAGTGCTTGTACGAAGTAGTATTTTAATTGTTTCGCGACCGAACAGGTTGCTTTAAAAAATAAAATTCAAATCAAATCGCGAATTAGAGTCAGTGTTGTTCGCCGATTAGAATTATTCGGTCGCGTTGATAAATATAAAAACAAGACTTTATATAACATTCTTGTTAAAACCATTTGTTCGCCGCGTTATTAGAATCATTAACACACTTTCGGCCAATTCGGGAGAAGAGGATTGCGTTGCGATAAATATTGTAATGGTCGAAAGTGTGAACTTCAAAATTCTTCCTCTTCATCTTTATCGACGATTGTAAGGCTTCGTTTGGATACAATTACATGTAAGTATATTTCTTTCTCTCAATCGTAACATCTCTCGTTCGTGATTTAAATCATACATTTTTTTTAATCATTTCCACTCATTCATAAATATAATGGTTCGATATAGAACATATAATTAATCTTTTTTTTGTACCTTTTCGTATTACAGATTCATCGATTCAACGATTCAACGATAATTTCAATCAACTTCACGACATCATTCAACCTCCTACGAGGGGGACGAGTGTTTTGGAGCCATCGCAGAACTTCTTAAGTAGTGAGTGAAAAAATTTAAAGTTCCTCTGGTGCCCATCATGCCGAGGATGAAAGGTCCTTATCGGCACGGGTTACTAGTTGTATTCGCAGACGTCTCATGTCCGAAACGAGCAAAAGTGTCCGTGATTAAGATCTTTGATTTTATTCACGAGTGGTTCCCTATATATGTAATTAGTTCTTTTCTTGTGAATTTCTTGTTATTATTATATATAGCTTAGGCCAGGGTCTTCTTGTTTCAAAGTCGTCTAATTTACAGTGCTGTTTATTGGCACTTTTTTCTCTTCGTTTTTGCTCGCGATATTAGTAATGAAATCGGGCATTGATTTACCCGATTTCGTATAAAGCATATAACGTGATCTACGTTACATGCATTGCTTCGTACTTAATCCATTTAATCGCGATTTACTTGGATATTTCAAAATATCGATTTACCAACAAATGAGCAAGAAGACAAACCCTTTTCGCGACGGATAGATTCTGTCAGTTGAGTGGTGGATTATAATCCCGTTCTTTCATTAGAACAGCCATTTGATGAAAGGAGTCGTCCGAGGTTTTTTATTAAAATTATATATTTCTTAATAATGAAATTTCATAACTGCATAATGCGTATGCATATATACGAGCTATGTGCATATTTCATCCCTCCATGTCAACGACTGCCTACCGCGGGTCGCTCAAAGGCCCTTATGCGGTGTATACAGGTGGGGTTGCAAAACTATTTTTGCAACTTATTATTTTTTTACCACTTTTAGTGGTAAAACTCATATGTGGTGGTCACACTCATATGTGGTGACCGCCTACCATCATCCATCCTTGCTTGAGCTCTTGCTAATAAGACGTGCAAAGAGACTCGTAGAGTCACAGTCCGTTTAGATTTTATATATATATATATTTTTATATATATTTTTTTATATATTTTTTTATATATATATTATAAATTAATCATTTTTTAGCTCAGGATTTTCAGCACTAATATACTAATACCCGTTTCTCCCCCCATGCTTTCTGCGTTCTCATCCATGCGTTTAACCCAGGTGTTACTCGTGTGGGTGAGAAACAGTCAGTGTGGATTTAGTTTTAAGTTTTCCTCTTTAGCGGCTGTCATTGTGCTGGTGATTGCACGCTGTACCTTGCACTTGTATGTGCGTTTTAGGAAGTGCATTGTACATCGTTTCGCGATAACTTTGAAATCAATATATTATATATCTAATATAGAATTATATCAATATCGATTTGCATAATAGTTACCACATTCTTGTGGAAAATTTTCAATACTCGTATATATTACTAGTATCTATATGTATACTAGTATGTACTAGTATTTTTTGCTTTAGTCATATATGCAATAATCATTAGCCTTGGCAGTCGATTTCAGCAAATGGTACGTACTCCTAAATATATTAGAAAAAATACGTGGTTGAACTAGGGTGTCGGAGGTGCCTCGGGGCATACTCTCTAGTGTAGGCTTTTGCACCCTGGTGGAATGTGAGAGAACCGTGGAGTGTATGTGTTGGTGTGAATGTTTGCACTTTTTAAATAAAGGTCATAGGCAGGCAGGTAGCATACTTTTCTGAGTGAATGTTTCAATTAATTTTAAGTAGGTAGGGACCGGATAAGGATGCGATTCCCACTCAGGAGTGGAAAGTCCTTTCTCCGGGGATTTGCGAAGTCTCAGCAAATTTTAAGATCTTTCAGTATGACTGAATTTTTGTCTTTATCTTTTTATTACTATTTCTTTTTTATTTTTTTATTTTTTTTCTGACATCTTTTGCTGACGCTTTGCATCGCGCGCTATATCAGTATCAAAACAGTTCGAAAAACTTTGCACTCGATGAGAACATCAGATACATCCCATATCTTTTGAACTTAGCAAAGGATTTTGAATTTGTTCGATACTTAGTTTTAAATTAACTCTTGCACTTCGCGATTCTTGAAATATTTGCAATCTATATATTTCTTATTTAGAAATGGAATATATCTCTGCATAAGTAAAATGGAAGTATTACAATTCTTGTGATCTTGATACTTGACCGAAACTATATTCATCTTTTAAGTGCAACGAGTTAATCTTAGTATGTAATAGGTTCATCGATTAGAAGGAATATTATGTCTGCTGGAGCATTCGATTAAATGTGCCTGTGTAATTGCGTACGATTGGTGGATTCTTTGAGTCCGTTGATCGTCCACAGGCTAGGATATCTTTACGGTTTAGTTCTAGTATACAGAATATTTATATACGAATCTTTTACTTTTATTTTTTTTATCGGATAAATAAATAAACAGATAAATAAAGATCGTTAGAAAATCGAGACGCACCTAGGCAGAGTAGAAAACGCAGTTGAGATTACGTGTTGGGACTCGTCAGTGCCGTTTGAGGTGATTCATTCGCGAATTTTGTCATACTACAGTGGTTATACTATTTAGAAGAAATCGATACTTTACGTCGCAAGCGCTTACCGCTCGTTAGGTTAAGAAAAAACAAAAAAAAAAGAAAAAACAGAACAAACCTGCGTGCGAAAATGTGTTTTCACTTCCCAACCCTTTAGCTTGCGATCATTGCGTCTCGTTCGATGCGTGCGTTTACACGAGTGGTTGGAGTCTTGTTACGTAAAGTGAGATCAGGTCGGGATTAGGTCGGTTTAGCTTAGGGACGATTTCATTCTGGTAGTAGCAACCACTGTAGTATGTCGATCTTTGTGGATGCGTTGCTTCGAACGGTAGGGCGTTTTTTGATACGTAAACTTATTTTGCGTCGCACGTAAGGAATGCTCCAATGCAGTGGTTAGGGCACGAAGCAAGAAGAGGCTATGTGAGCTGAAGAGGCCCCCACAAAGTGTGGCTCAAGAGGGCAACTATCGACTACGAGTCATTTTTCAAAGGTGGTCGGTTTGTCGAACCCTTCGTTAATGGCTTGTGGTCTTATCAAAATCCCTTATACCCTTTTACCACGTTGACACTTATGCTCGTAGTAGTGTAGTAGTAGTAGTTTGATCCTGGATGGAGATGATGGACCATTCCATCTCCTTGCTACGACGTTCCGCACTCGCGTTCGTGAAAAAATTAAGATCTTTGCGATCAGAGTGAAACTTTTTGCAATTAGTTAATTAATAGAGTCCTTGCACTTTTTAAAAGTAGAAGTTTTTAAAAAGCAGATTCAATTTTTCATTTCAGAGTATGATCGAGTCGTTTGAAAAATTTTTTTTTCCTCTTTTTTCTTTCGTTCGTTCTTCTTTTTTCCTTCTTTTTTCTTTTTTTTTTTTATTCTAATTAAAGTCGAGTCCTTTCCCTTTACATTTTAAATTAAAGTCGAGTCATTGCACTTTTCTTTTTAAATTAAAGTCGAGTCATTGCATCTTCCTTTTCAAATTAAAGTCGAGCCCTTGTATTTTTTTCCCTCTTTTAAATTAAAGTCGAGTCCTTGGATTGAAAAGTTTTAAAGTAAAGTAGAGTCTTTCCTTGAAGTAGATTTTTAGTTAGAAAGATAGAGTCACGCTCGTTAAATATTGTGTGGACATCCGTGGCCTGCAGCAACATTGCACTCAGGAGTGCAACTGGAGACCCAAGCAAGTAGATTTCTAATTCAGAATAATCATGTTTTTTTTTTTTTATATAATTTATATTTTTTTATATGCATTATCATTTGTCATAATGTGTATGTATATATACGAGATATATGCATATTTTATATCTACACGTTAATACTGTTCTACTACGAATCATTCAAAGACCCTTATACGGTAAATAATGTCAACAGTTTTACCACGAGTTATAAAATGACTTTTAAGTGGTAATCATTATCATTACTCTTTTGCAATCTGGTTCTAATTATTCTGATTATCATGATCTTATTTTGATTATTCATATTATTCTGATCAAACTGATTATTCTGATTAAAATCTACAGAACTTGATGTATACAACGAGAAAGGATATACCTGCATTCAGAAATGCAGATAAATATATTATAGTAAGGATATATATTTCACATTCGGAATGATAAAAAATCAAAGGTACTAATAAAGATAGTCAATGAACAAGTATTTAAATATTTCACGATATCTTTTTCAAGAAACAAAGTTGTCTAACGACAAGTAGAAAAACTTTTATTTTATTTATATATATATGTGTGTGTAATAATTGACTAATATTTAAATAGTGCAAATAAATCAAAAAGAAATTTTGAATCATTCTGATAAGAAATGTGTAAGTCTTGCTAGATGAATAAAGCGAGATAAATGGCAGCTAGCACTTAGAAGTGCATATTAAAATATGTCAAGGGTATACATTTTTATTCCAAAATTATCAACAAATGAATATGAAATGAGAGAATTGATAAGTATATATACGAGAGAGAGAAAGAGAGAATATTTTTATTATATACATAAAAGTTTGATAAGAAATATTAAGAAGATATAATAAAGATTATTAACAAATGTTTATACAGAAATGTTTATAAAGAAATATAATTATTTTTTTGGAATAAAAATGTAGAAGTCTTGATATATAAATGAAACGATTGAAATGGCTTGCCTGCACTCAGGAGTGCATATAATAAGTTCACAGTAAGTAAATACCTGCATTCAGGAATGCAAATGAATATATTATAGCGAGAATATACATTTCTTGTTTGGTATAATCAAAAATACATGAATGAAAATGCACGTATAAAAGTATATAATAAGTATTTAAATATTCCAGTATTATAATATTCTTTTAAAGATACAGAAATTGTTTAATAATAAATCACAAATATTTTTTATACTCTTCCTAACATAATAATCTATTTATAATTAAATAGTGTGCAAATGAATGAGACAAAATTTTTTGCATCGTTCTGATTAGAAATGTATAAATCTTGCTAAACGAGCGATATCATACAAAAATAAAAGCCTTGCACTCAGGAGTGCATAAGATATGTCAAGGGTATACATTTTTATTCCAAAATTTTCAACAAGTGAATACGAAATGAGAGAATTGATAAGTATGAAAGAGAAAGAGAGAGAGAGAGAGAGAGAGATGAATAATTTTATTATTATAAATATTATAGATGATTTTTATTATTACATACATAAAAGTTTCATAAGAAATATTAAGATATAATGAATGATATAAAAAAAAATTTGTTAATAAATTTTTTATATATATGTGAGAGAAATATGATTATTTATTGGAATAAAAATGCATAAGTCTTGGTATATAAATGAAACGAATGAAAAGGCTGACTCACACTCAGGAGTGTGGACAAAAAATTTAGAACAGGGACAGGCTTGCATTCAGGAATGCACCTGGATACTCAAGCATGTAGATTTTTATTTCAGAATAATTCTAAATTTTTTTATATAATCACTAATAAATGAGTAATTTTTTCTATATCTTTTTTTAGTGTATATATATTCGCTTTTGATGATTATATATTTATATATATATATACTTTATCCAATGACATAGTTTTATAACAAGATGTAAAACGGCTCATTTATTGTAAGAGTCATTTTACATATCTTGTATGAGTATAATCATCATTTTAGTACATAGATTCTAATTATTCTGTTTAAAAATCTGTAAGACTTGATGTAGTTAGGGAAATTTTAATGGATCTGTTAGAGCAAGCAGCGGCGATAAAATAAATTCGTAAGAATAATATACAAGAATATATTAAAACTACTTTTTCTCTAATATATGTAAGAATATATTAAAGATATTTTTTTTTCCTAATATATGTAATATCTAATATTATTTTTCTCTTTCAGATTTTATATTGCATTATTATTTTATATACATATTCATGAATGACATGGTTCTAAAATTGTGAGATTGTATTATTATATTTTTTTATAATGTAATAGATAAAAAAAAGTGTCTTATATCTGATGTAATATGTATCTACATCAGATACTTTGGATGTAACTGCATATCTCGCGTTAGTATAAACGTAATAAAATAAAATATATGTGATCTATCGACTAAACATAGATCTAATCTCGTTAAGGATATATTTATGGCGATATACAAAATTGTGTATGCATTTTGTAGTACAACACAAGATGTGTAGTATATTTTTGCTCTTTTTTTTCTTTTTTTTTTTTTTTTTTTTTCAACGCGACTTATATTAATTCTTAAATATTGTGAAATATTCACAATTTTTTTCTCTCTATAACGTGTCTTGAATAATTTATATATATATATATATTTTTAATTGTATTAAACAATTCATATGTAACTTTTTATTTATTTATGTACATAAAAGTACGTAAAAGTCGTATAATTTCGTATTTTTATTTAAAGGTATAACATATTTATATTTTCTAATGCATCTGAAATTCGAAATGTTTGATCCGCCAATCTTCTTGCTTTTTTATGTTTTTTTATTATTATTTTTTTTTATTTAGCATCATAATCTATAATTGAATATATGCAAAAAAAAATTTTTTTTTCTCCCATTAAATTATCAAATACAACATAAAACTTCATCATTCCACACATACCCTTTTATATACAGCTTTCTGTTACAGAGAATTTTATCTACGAGTTTCAAGGTTAAATGTTGCAAAACACTCAACATAAAAAATGGGTATTAACAACAATGTCAAAAATAATATTTCAAGATTTGCAATATTATATGACACAAAAAAAAATTAATGAATATTATTAATAAAATTGATTTGTTGTGTTTCAGGTTTTTCATATGTCAACAAAAAGTCAGAGGAATTATTGAAACAATTCTGTTTTTTCATTCGATTGAAATGTTCGAAGAAATTTTTAATTAATCTATGCAGAATTGAATTCTGTTTAATTAGAAAATATCATCTAAATCAGCAAGATTTGATTCCATTCTTTTCAATCTGCGTTTTTGTTGTTATTGTTTTTTTATCCTGTGTGAATATGTACGTGTGTGTGTGTGTGTGTGTGCGCGTGCGTATGTGTGCGTGTGTGTAAAATAATTATTTTATATATGTTTAATTTGAAATCATTTGTTATTTTCAGAAAGTAACGACGTTATAAATATCTTATGTTCACAGATGACTGCAAATCTATTTTATGAAATTCGCATATTATTTTGAATATTTTTTATTTAATTATAAAATGTTTCTGATGTTATATATTCACAGGTGGCAACAAATTTATTATATGAAATTCGCATATTACTTTGAGATTACTTCTTATTTAATTGTAAAATGTTTTTGATGTTTTATGTTCACAGATGACTGCTAATTTGTTATATAAAAATCACATATTATTTTCATAATGCCTTATTCAATTATAAAATGTTTTTGATGTTCTACGCACGCAGCTAACCCTGTTATATTATTATTTTGATTGCTCCTTGTTTAATTATAAAATCTTTTTGACGTTTTAGATTTACAAGTGGCTGCTGATTTATCATATAAAATTGGAATATTATTTGGATTGCTCTCCTTATTTAATTGTACAAAGTTTTTAATATTTTATGTTTACAGGTGATTGCTATTTCGTTTTGTAAGATTCTTTTTATTATTCTGATGGCTTCTTATTTAATTATAAAGTGTTTTTAGATATTTTATGTTCACAGATAACTGGACTATGTTTACATCATTTGAAGAAATTATTATCAAAGAAGAAAGGTCTATTTTTAATCTCACAGTAGATTAAATTATTTCTTTAAGCTTTTCTTTAAGTTTTTTTTTTTTTTTTTTGATATTTTGATATTGTTATGTATGTTATAGTATGAAACAATGTTTAATAAGGTATATAATCTTTCTATAATGTTTACAGGGTACATCCACGATGGGAATAGAGTTTCATAAAGTGCTCTCTTCCTTTTTTCGGGTAGGTAGGTCGATATAAAACGGATTTATAAATTTTCGTCTAATTGATTAGATCGATTAGAAAAAAATTTGTGATTCGTTTCGCGATTGATTTTGTTCTTGTCTTTTTCCAAATTATAAGTAATTTCTATTGAATATATAATAATAATTATATTCAATATAATTGGTTCTGAAGTAATTAATATTAATAATAGAGTCTTTAGCCCGTGGGTCTCCGTATGCAGCAACCTCCAAGTGGTGAGACCTGGTAAATCGATATTACTTGCGATATATTATAAACTTTAATAACGTAAGTACTGTCGAGCTAATGGCTGCATTTAAATTCAATCAAAATTTAGTATTTTCTGTGATGATGATTCTTTTCTTATCTATCTTTCGGCATTGTTTATTTTTCATATTTCAATGGAGTTATAAACAGATATTATTTAATACATTTATTATTAAATTCGTCTTGAAATTACCTATATATATATATACATGCAATATAATATTTTTTTTATCAATATATTTATACTTACATATCACAATTTTCCAGGTTAAAAAAAAAGTGTTGTTATCTTTGCAAAAAATAAAAAATTTTCAAGGAGAATTTTTTCTTAAATCTTTAAAGACAAATACGAGTAGCCCTACAAATCTATTTTTTTCCGACACTTCATTACAAACGAGATAACTTTATTCATTTAAAATATTCACTCGATAAATAACCACCGTTTCTGTGAATTTAATGAAATTCGTTTTGTTTCGAAAAAAAAAGAAAATGTAGAGATGTTGAAAAAAAGGATACGAGAGTAATTTAAAAAAGAAAAAGAGAGAAAACAAACATTTTCGTCGCAAATATCATACCAAGAGAGCACAATTGTCCTACCCCAGCAACTTCTTCTTAAAATTGAATTCCATCGAAAGGTTGGAGAGGGTTGCAAGATCATGAGAGGTTAAAGGGGTGATAGCTAAGGGTACGTTTTAGAAGTCACGTTTCTATGAGTTTACAGGACTTCTCCTTTATTAGGCAAAATAGGATTCGCATTCAAAGTCGATGAACTCGATTATTCGATTGATTCGAACTCGTCTCGAGTCGATCCCAGAGATTGGCTCGGAATAATCAGGATCAGGATTGTATTGAATTTGAACTATTTTGACTTTGGTTTGAATATTGTGATTGCACACATAGGTACATAATAGGCATACATATGGATACATAATAGGCATATATACATACATACATAAATACACACATGCATGCATGCATGCATGCATGCATATATATATATATATGTATGAATTAGGCAGAAGCTTATCTAGATAGATTAATAGATATAGAAACTACACGTGGTATCTTCCTATCCACCATCCACTTTCCTATCCGTCGTCGTCACGTCACGCGAATAATATCGCATGTCCGGATAATATGCGCATGATCAGTTTAATATCACGAACTACTCGTCATCAAGTCTCCCCTCTGTCTGTCTGTCTGTCTGTCTGTCTGTCTGTCTCTTTCTCTCTCTCTCTCTCTCTCTCTTTCGATGATCGCGGGTTTAGAATATCGCTCGTGTCACGAATCACATGTACGTACGTCAATGATGATGACTAAGACTGCTCGTTCGACCTTGAAATTCACAGGATATATTATTCGCGTTAACTTCTAAATTTCTCATAGAATAAAAAAAAATCTCATCTATCGAATAAAAAAAAATATATATATATAGATATAGAAATATATCGAAAAGAATACGTTAACAATAAAAAAAAAATATTCGCTCGCGCATGCTGTTCTATTAAAAAGTAAAAAAAAAAAGAGAGAGAAAGAAAGAGAAAATGATAATAATAATAAAAGAAATAAAACGGAGTTTTTAATTCTCTACATTCGTTGTTTTCCAGAAACAAAATTTATGAACACTTTAAATAACTCGCCCAGTACATACAGAACTAACGAAAAAAAGAAAGAAAGAAAGAAAGAAAGAAAGAAAGAAAATTTCATTACCGTGATATTCGTTTTTAAAAAAGAAATCCCAATGTTAATCTTCCCGCAACTAATGGTTATTTTTCGTTTCGGACGAATTACGTATACATCGAGGAAAATTAAAGGGAAAGCTTATTATTTGTGTCTCTCGGTGTATACGTGTGTCAACGAGGTTTAATCTCTCGCACGTAGAATATATTTTCCACGCAAGTGGAGGAAGAGGAGAAAGAGAAGGAGGGGTAGAACGAGTAGGAGGGGTAGAAGGAGGAGTAGGAGGATAAGGGTTGCTAGAAAATGACTCGTAAAATTAATATGGCGGGCAAAGTTTTTGACGGTAGGTCTCGGATCTAATGACTCGTGTCTAACAACTCACGACGCTCGTAAATCGTCTGGATCAACGTGAAATCCAATGCATATGCATATATATACATACATATATGCATATCTACAGGGTGACTCGAAAGAAACGCGTTCGTATTAAGAAAGACGAGAGAGAAAGAGAGAGATAAAAACTATAAGATGCTTCTTTCAAATTCACTAGTATAGCAAAGCCACGAAGAACACAAAGGAGACTAAGGATATATGGTACACCACAAGCCTGTTCTTTTTTTCTTTATTTTTTTTTTTACTTTTTCTTGAAAATTTCAAATTCTCTGGATTCTAAAGAAGAAACAAATCCTCTTGCAAATGCAACAGCCTCTCCCTTCAGATTACCAGCTCTCTGCACGACAGCTATCCAACGTGTAATGTAGTATAAAGCGTGAACACGCTGTTTGCATCGAAATTACTTAACTCTTATACGCTAAATCTCATGTCTATATGTGTTTCTCTACACATGTGTATGCTATAACGAATGTAACGTTGAGTGATCGATAAGGCATGGATCAACCACAGAGAATTTGTGTGTGTGTGTGTGTGTGTGTGTGTGTGTGTGTGTGTGTGTGTGTGTGTGTGTGTGTGTGTGTGTGTGTGTGTGTGTGTGTGAATATGTGAGAGAAATTGGTGCTCCGTAATCCGTCCGGTTTACCTTGAAAGCCCAAAACGTTCCGTATGATGCCATTTACTTGGTACCACGAAAATCGTGATGCAATCAAGCCCCGGAGGTGAGTTTTCTATTTATTTATAAAATAGAACCGTTCCGACGAGTGAAATTTCTTCTCTGAAATAATTCCGATAGAATAAGAATGCAAATTATTTACATTGATTTTTCTCTCACTCGTTTACTTAAATAAATACCAATAATTCCAAACCATTTGTTGTTGTTGTGGTTCTTTTTTGTTCTTTCTCCGTTTTCTTTTCTCTTCTGATTTCTCGACTGTTCCACGATATATTTTCGAATATATAATCGACATAATTGTTTTCGTCAACTTTAACCACGTACCTTCTCCCACTACTATCGCCATCAACTCGACCTCTCTCAAATTTTCACTCGATCCACAGCTATTAGTCCGAAGAGAAAATTTCTTAAAGCCATGGATCGTTCAGAGTTACACAGGAAAAAAGAAAGGAAACTGGATATAAAAATCTGAAGGGAAAAAAAAACAAAAAAAAAAGGGAAAAAAAAATTGTGATCCTCGCACAGAAAGGATAATAGCACTTCGATCGAATGGTCGACCTACATTTACATCGGCTGCAGCCAGAAATGAGAACGACGAGGGAGTAAGATAGAAGGGAGAGAGATCTGTCTGTCTGTGTGTGTCTGTGTGTGAAAGAGAGAGAGAGAGAGAGAGAAGGTTTGAAAGCGAACAGTTAAATATCAGTTCTTTGATCCAATATCCAATATTCGATTGCCCACCGCTCATTTCCTGCAACGAAGAGTTATCGCTTTTCTATATCTCATCGTCAAGGGCACTGCCCGACCCGACTCGTTCGCTTTGCAATTCCTTTCTATCCTCGATTCGACCAATCGAAGATACACCACTGTAGTTCGAAGAGAAAGAGAGACGAGATGAGACCCAGGCAGTGATCACCCCCTTCCCAATCCTCTCCATCCCTACCCTTACCCCCTTACCTCCTCCCACCACTCCCACTCCTCCCACCACCCACCTCCCAAGCCCCTTACTCCATTTCACCAGCAGCAGCCATGGTTCTCTCTAGCTAGAGGCAAATTCAATCGGTCGACGATCATATCGATTCGAGCCGGAGGACCATCACTAGGGGGTGAGTTTTTATCATCCCTTAGGTAAGAAAAATCCCCATTCTCGAAGCTTCGTTCGTCAAAAAAAAAAAAAGAGAGAGGAAAAAGGTATAAAAAGAAAAGTATCGAATGCACTAGGCAGAAGAGAATCGAGTTGTTCGAATTCGCAGATCCAAAGAACGAACCGCTGGTCTCGACGTAGATAAAAAGAGAAAAAAAAAGGAAACGACGGGGTAGAAAAAGAAGAAGATAAAATAGAAGCAAATGAGGAAAACTGCGAGCAGTGATTTCTTGCTTGATCGCTCAACCGTGAAAAAGTATTAACTTCGATGGCTGGAAAATTGATGGAAGAAGAAATCAAAGATTCGTTCTTTGATATGAATCTTTGCCTATCGTCGTCTGCTTATTTAATAGGATAGACTAAAACACGTTTTTCTTTCTTTCTTTATTTCTTACTTACTTTCTTACTTACTTTCTTACTTACATACTTATCTTCTTCTTCCTTTTTTTCTTTTCTTTTACTTACTTAGTTATTTATCGATTTATTTATTAACTTATTTTTCTTTTTACTTAACTTTTTCAACGAGAGACGAAAAGAGATACGAAGAGAAATGAAAAGTGAATAGATAGGGATAGGTATAGGTAAAGACGTATTACCAAGGATAGGGATCAAAGTTAATTTAGCATGAAATTATTAAACGTGCGAGAACTTATAAGGTATTCCGCTTGTCGACGTCTCACTTAATCTCTCGCTCGTCCTGTTAGAATAATACGGTTTAGCGCGCGGGAGCTACATTAGAGGGTCTCGGGGTAACCTCTTTGTCATATATATACCTACCCGCTACTCTACCAGCAACATTACTATCACCATTATCACCGCACGCAACATAACATCGGCACAACGTCGTACCTATACGGGTACGTGAATATTTTCGAAGCATTCAAGAATCTTTTCGAATGGTAATAATTTTGTTAGACGTGCTCGAAATAAACGATTACAATTTTTTTTTTTCTGACAAAAATTGTTTAGAGATTATGATGACATTATCGTAACTTTTTTTCTCACAAAATGTTGCAAAATGTTTTCTCAAGTATTTCGTGAAAATTGTTAATGCGTGAAGAAAATGAAATTTGTACTTGAACAAATTTTTTTTTTTTTCTTTTATTTGCGTGGAATATATCGCAGCTATAGAAGGTTATAAAAAAGAAAACTAAAAGAAAGACAAAAAAAAACATTGAATATATTATTAACTTAAACGACTAGCTTTACGATCTACATTAAAAATAATTGATACCGCCATATTGATTAGTAATGGCGGGTGAATTTGATTTGACGAATGAGTCGAGAGCGTTAGATAGACGTTCGGAAAATGAAAAAAAAGGAGTTAATGAGGTACAACATGACGAAAAAAAAAAAGGAAATAAAAAAATATATGTATAAATTACGAGGGTGGTACTGTATTATGGCCCTAGTTTTTATGTAGCCGGCCCTGAAGGTAATGTATCCCCAAGGGGTAGATACATTTCTTGATCAATAAACCACTTGTATCGTCAAAGGTGTCTAACTAGATTTGCTAAGTGATACTTTGAACGATAGGAAGACAAAAAGGAATATACACGACAGTTTTTAACCTGTTTTTTTTTTCTTTTCTTTTCTTTTTTTTTCTAAACGTCTAATCATGCAATTGCAGGAAGGAAGGAAGCAAGAAAGGAAGATGAACTTGACGGATGCATTGGTCTCGGTAGACAAAGGAACCGGGTTAAGTGGGCATCAACTTTAACCGAGAAACTGTCACGCTTTTCACACGCTCTCTCTCTCTCTCTCTCTCTCTCTCTCTCTCTCTCTCTCTCTCTCTCTCTCTCTCTCTCTTTCTCTTTCTTCTTCCCTCCCACGCTGTTTGCTCGTTCTATCTATCTATCTCTATCTATCTTTCAACAGCAGCAGCAGTAGCAGCAAGCAGGAACTCTTCAAGTTCTGAAAGCTTCAGAGATGTTCCAACTTGGCGAATAAGTTATATAAGTTACATTAAGTTCAAGCTCGAGGATGATAGACAATTAAAATGCTTCCTTCTTTCTTTCTTTCTAAAAATCACTTCTTTTCTTTTCTTTTTTTTCTCTTGTTTGTTTGTTTGTTTTTCTTTTTTCGTTTCTTCGAGGTCAAACGTCATCAACTTGCAAAAAGTTTCGAAAAGTCGATCAGAACCTGTCATAACGAATTGGAGTTGATTGTCCATTGAAATATCAACAGTCTAATTTCCCTAGCGCGGCGATAATAATTTTCGAATTTTTATTTTTATTCTTATTGTACGAATTTCAAATCGGAAAAAAATATCGCGTATCCAACTAACGATGAAAGATCAAAGAGTTAAATTATTTTTTTTTTTTTTCTTCAAATTGCATATATTTATTTATATTAAAATGATATATGAATATGTTAAAAAATATATTAAAAAAATATTTATAATTAAAAAAAGAAATCTTTCCACGCGTTTTCTTGAAAATGTATTAGATATAATACCTAATGAACGAAACAGATTTTACACAGATTTTAACGAAACGACATCATCGTTAATACTCACAATCTTTTTTTTTCAGAACAGTTGAATCAGCTCTCATGTCACGTTTCATTTAATTAATAATAATAATAATAACAATAATAATAAGAAAGAAAGAAATAATAATAAACAGTTTCATTGAACGCATTCGAAAAATTACCAATAAATTCATAAAATATAGAAGAACGTAGAAATGAAATAAATAATCTTTTCGTTGTCTACACTTCTCCGATCTCTTTCTATCCCTTCTATTTATCAATTCTTACGGACACATGCCTAACAGGATTTCACAGAGAAATGACATGAAATTAAATTCACACGTCAGAACGTTTTTCAGAACTTGGCAATCCGTTAAGCGCATTTCTTTCCTAAAACATCATAGGAGGAAGCCAAGAAATGGGATTGGCTCGAAGATTTCGTAATGATATCCAAACAATAAATAATCCGAACGTCAGCAACACTATATCGATCTATTTCTCTTCCGTTAGATGGATATACGAGCAAGAAAGAAAGAAAAAGAGAGAGAGTATGTATGTGTGTGAGTAAGAGAGAGAGAGAGAGAGAGAGAAGGTAATATACGCAAGCATACTATATCTCACGTGTCGCGTACTAAGCTGATAATTTGATTCGAACGGAATTTAACACATATTTGCATAGTTATAGAACGCTCGGATCGTTGATCGAAAATATTTGCTTTACTCGATGCCCGGTGCTTTAGAGTATCTAGACCATTCCAATCCCCTCTACAATCATCATCCCTCACACCCACCCGTCTACCACCCCCTCCCATCCTCACACCCATCACGAACCTACCCACTGTCGCAATAGCAACGATTTGATTTACGTAAATCAACGAATAACTGTATTAATGTTAATTGAAAGGGAATGAGGGAAGGACTTCATGAAATTTTCTCACAGTTACGTTATTATATCGATGCGCGTTACACGTGTCTATGCTTTTATTTACCTATATACACTTCGTTTAATTTAATTCAACAAGAACATAGTTTCCGATTTTTCTTTCTTTCTTTCTTTTTTGTTCCGTTCCCGTATTTATCCGTCACATATTTATCTTCGTCCAAAGAAAGGATCTTTTTATATCTAATTTTATTTTCTTTATTAATATCCTTACTAGGCTACATCTATCCATTTTCTCTGTCCTTCCTTTGTACTTTTTCTTTTCCGTTTTGTCTTGCTTTTTTTTTCGACAGCACTTGATCTTTACGAGTTGCACAGCGATGGAGATAAAAATGCGAATTTTTCGCGATTGAATGAAAAATATATCGCTTCCGAACGACGACATAAAAATCCCTTTCCCGAAAGAGCAACATTCTTTACATATTCATCGTGCGACTCGTTGTGCTCGCCGTTAGTAGTAGACAAGAATAAATTACCCAGGCGCGACGCCGAACGATATTCATATACGTACTTATACATGTGAACATACGATACACAGATGTGACGTCATCCTGGAATCGCCGAAATCTGGGTCAGGAGAAAATCGCTTATCGATTGATAGAATTAACTGCATTTTAAAAAGTTAACCTTATATGCACCGGAGTTGAGGCACGCGACGGTCTGATGCTTTCTTTTTCTACATTTTTTTCCGTTTTCTTTTTTTTTTTACGGTCTTCTTCTTTTTACTTTTTCCGTCTCTTTCTTTTTCTTCTTTCTCTTCTTTTTTTTTTTACCTCCGTTAACTTTCTTCCTACTCGTTCGAAAATAATGAATTCGTTTCCCATAATTGTCAAGGGCTAAACGAGCTAATATCTATCTTTATCGTGATATCGACGTTTTATTCCTTTTTTCTTTACCATCGTTACTTTTTCTTTTCTTTTCTTTTCTTTTATTTTATTTTTTTTTAATTACGCGATATCTATCAATCGTCTCAACGAATGATTAAACGTCGCGAACTGTCTGAATAATCATTATCATCATCTTCGTCATTTATATCGACGTTGTCGTTATTATTTGTATTCTTTATCAATCGTTATTAAAAATTCGACAAGTCGTTGAAACGATCTCTATTTATCCGTATCGCATTTTTCTAAGTTTCATCGATATTAGAGAGTTCGACGAAACGAGAGAAGTTTTCTTTCAATTCTTTTTTTCTTTTTCTTTTTTTTTTTTTAAAAAGATACGTTCATGGTCCGATCGATCAGAGATCCATTTCCGATCGTTAAATTCAGAACAAAAGGACATATCGGGGATGAGAAACTCGATCGTTTTTAAAGACGAAGATACCAATTCCTATCTCTATCTTTCTATCTTACTCTTTCTCGTTCCTCTTCCATTCTTTGGACGTTGAGTACGTGAAGATGAGGTTGGAGGGGATAAATAGAAATTGTTGAGGGAGAAAAGAGTGACGGCAACGAAGAGGATCGACCCTTTAAATTCAAGCACTACCACATCACCAGTACTACTACTATTACTACTCTACTACCCAACATCAGTAGTAATAGTAGTAGTAGTAGCAACAACTGTGTCGACTTGGCTTCGATGAGAAAAGCAGGGTAAAAGCGTGAAGAGAAAAAGCTCGTACGAAAAGAGAGAGAAAGAAAGAAAGGAAGAAAAAAAGAAGAAGAAGGAAGACAAGAAGAAGGGAAAAAAAGAAAGAAAGAGAGAAGAATAGAATCCCTTGGTAAAGAGAGGGAGAAAAAGGGTCGGCTTGTTGACAATTACAAACGAAGTACAGTTAATTAACACGCGTCAACGACAGACCAACCAATCGGCTTCCATCGTTCTCATTCTCTCTTTTGCTTTTCGATTTATTTCTCTCTTTCTCTTTCTCTCTTTTTCATTTTCTTTGTCTCTGTCTCTGTCTCTTCCTTTATCTCTTTTACCTAAAAAATACGACGATAGGGAATATCGATCGAAAGATAGGGAGATGATAAATTTTATATTATTTTAACAACGATCGATAGGACAGACAAAATCGAACTATATTTAACAAATTGAAAAATAAAAGAGAGAGAGAGAGAACTCTCGAGTAGTGATCCAGTTCACGACGAACATTCAAATCGTTAAATCGCGTACATGTGAGTTAATGTAATAATACGTTCGTGTGATTGTACGTAGAAGGAGAGAAGTACGAAGAGGGGAGATAGAAAATTTGCTGATAGAATTTTCAAAATGTCTCGTGACACGATAGAGAGAGAATAAGCGACAAAGAGAGTGAACGAATGAGTGCGAGTGTGTGCAAGTGGGTGGGTGTATGTGTGGGTGTGAGAAAGATATATAGTCGATCCTTTGAATAGGCACGTTGAAATTTTCGAGGGTAGGAATACTCAAATCCCGAGCTCTGACGAAAATTTACATAATAATCTCCCTCGTTGTCCATCCTCGACACCTTTCGTCACTCTCACCCTCTCCCTTTCTCTCTCTCTCTCTCTCTCTCTTTATCTCTCTCTGTCTCTCTCTTTCTATCTTCGTATGCGTCACGCTGAACGACACAATTCAAATTTGCTATTATTATTATCATTATTATTATCATTATAATTATAATTATTATTATTATTATTATTATTATTATTATTATTATTATTATTATTTTATTTTTATTATTGAATTGATTTAAATCGTGAGAAACAATCATTCGAGAGATTTCACTTCGAAAAAGAGATAACGATGGAACACAGAAAAAAATTAATATTGAATCAAAACGGAGATGAATGTAAAAGTATAACGAAAAAAAAAAAAAGAACAAAGGAAAAAGAAAAAGAGGAAAGAAAACGAAAGGTAAAAAAAAAACTTCTCTTCGTCGAATAAGAAAAAATTCAATAACCAGGTTAGTTTTATTAAAACGCAAATATAATAGAAAACTGTCACGAGCGATCGAGCAAGGAGCTACAGGGATAGTGGAGACACGGGTGGAAAGAATGTTGCTCACGATAATAGAAAACAAAAGTGTGAAATTTTGAAAATCGTTCTTTTTTTAATCGACGATCGAATTGTAAAATGAAATTTACGATGGATCATCTCGGAACGTTTCCGACAAAATGAAATTTTTTCGGGAACGCTACGAGTTACATTTTGCAAACGAAATAAAAAGTGTATCGTTCGAATAGTAGTAGTAGTGTGTAGTAGTAGTAATAGTAAATTTGATCTGTCGATCATGTTAAATTTTCTAAACTTGTAACGTCTGACAATCTTCGAACTTAAAATAAGTATGAATTTACGATTTTCTTCGATACATCGAAACACTAGAGAAAATTCGAGAGAGGACAAATACCTATTCCTATTGACCGATTTCCCTTTGTCGATTTCGAATCTCCGTTCGACCTCACCTATATCCACACACAAACACACACACACGTACATATGTGCACGCGTAAATTCTATTTTGCGACACGACCTAGCTAGGAGATAAACGCGAAGCTAGAAATCATGAAACCAAACTGCTACTGCTACTGTGCCTGCTGCCGGTGCCTGCCTACTACTACAGCTACAGCTACTGCTAACTGCTCTACTACTGTTGAAGAGAAGAAACGAACGTGGAGAAGCATTTTTCGATCCTTCGTTCCTTTAAATCTAACCACTGCCGAGAGACAAGTACGTTGATGCTAGAGAAAGCAAGGAAGAGAATGAGAAAGAGAAAGAGAGAAATAGAGAGAAAAAAAAGGATAGAAAAGAGGTAAGAGAGGGCGAGAGAGGGAGAGAGAAAGAAGGGGTTGAAGGAGAGGTTGAAGTGGGTGGAAGAGAAGGGTCGATGGACGAGTGGAGTTAAAGCGCCATATAACAGTGGAGGGTGAAGTGGCTGAGTGCCTCGAAAGGACCAAAAACCCTCGGCAGGGTTGAACTTTCAAATTCCATCGCAAACATCTCACCCCTTCTACACAAGGGGTATTCGAGGGGCTGCTATAGAGACAAGGAGATAGAGAGATTGATGGTCGAAGCTTCGACTTGGCTGGCTTACTATCTTTCTCTCTCTATCTCTCTCCTCCATTTCTTCTTCATCTTATTTCTCTTGCTTTCTCTTTCTCACTCTCTTTCTTTCTCTTTTTTTCCGTTCTCTCTTTATCTCGACTCAAGTACTATTTGCAGAGATCTTAACGATTGAATATCGTAGTTCTCGCTAGTTTACAGCGTTCCGACTGAAATAGACGCACACGTGCGCATGCGTGTCGTCATCGAATGCACGAGAGAGAGAGAGGGGGGGGAAAGACTGAGGGAGAAGATATCCCGATGATTTTGAAAGCATTTTATTTAATTATTCTTCGACCAAGATTAAAAAAGATTTCCTAATAAATATATGTGTATGCGTGAGTGTATATATACGTATATGTTTTTGTGTATTTCGTCGACGGATAAATTCTTTGATTTCTAGCTTCACTTTTTAGCAAATACTAGGAAAATATAGAAATTGAATTTGTTTTTTTCTCAAATGTTTGAATCGAGTCACGTATATATAGATAGAGCACTAGCGATCGTTATGTATCACATTTCATGGCGAAAAGTGCCACGGAATTGGGCCGTGTTGCACAACTGACGATGCCCTTAATAGGTATATGGGCATGTTATCTATTGAAACAAACGGTATCGCGCCGCTTTCGAAATTTTTCGACATGAATTTAAAACAAGCTTTATCGCTTCGCCTCACCTCGCCTCGCTTCGTCCCATCTCTTTCTCTCTCCTCGTCACTTTTCGACGTGTGATTTTTTTGTTTCTTTTTTTTTTCATTTTTTTTTTTGTTTTCAAAGAGAGCCTCCTCTCTGACCCCCTTGATCGGTTTTAAAACGTTTTCGAATGTCGTCGTGTGGTGACCAACGATGAACGACCACGATGGATCGATCGATCTATCAATCGATTGATATTCGACTTCGATGGTTCCATCTTATACAAAGTTCTTAGACGTTTTCACTCAATTTATTATTCATGTAAATGCAGATTAACAGGGGGAAGAAAAGAAGAGAAAGGAGAGAAAAAAAGATTGTACGAACCGGTTACAGGAACTCAACAACTACAAAAAACATTCTCTAACGTTTATATTCGTTTAATCCAGAAAAATAAAAACTAGCATTCGTAACAAACAACTCTGATAACAATCCAACCGTGCTTATCTTTTGGTCGAACGATTACGGACGATTAATTTTTATTCAAACAAATAAAAAGAATAAAAAAATATATATATAAAGGAAAAATAAAGAGCAATAAAAAGTGAAAAAAAAATGGGAAAATACAAGAAAATAAAAAATGAACAAGAAAAATAAAAGAATCAATGAAACAGAAAAAATGGGGAGGAGGTGTACGTACGTGTGTGTCTGTGTGCGTGTGTGTGAGAAAGAGAGAGAGAGAGAGACACAGTGAGAGATAGAGAATGGAACGAAAGTTCGAAGAAAAAAAAAATCGAAATCGTTCGATGGAAATTAAAAAATGTCGAAGTATATAATGGCGATTCGACATAGATTTCTTTCCTTTCACGAAAAGCTCGCTCGTGTAACTTCAACGTGAACTTTCACGAAACTTCGAGCTTCTATGTATCGTCACGTGACCCAGTCAGCTCTCTCCCACCCCTCCCCCAACCTACCACCCCCGTCACCCTTTTTCTTTGTACCGAAGGCCTACCAATTAACGAGATAAAGTAAAATCCTCTTTCGTTCGACTGATGAAAAGTGATAGCACGTTTTTCTAACTATACATACACATAATTGGATGTCCTAAAAGTCATCGATCAAACGAAATGAAATGAAGATAAGGGCTAAATTATTTCACCATTTTGAAAAAAAAAAGACAAAGTAATAAAAGAGTAAGCCTCGTGCATAGTCATCCAATTTGTATATGCTTATATATATATATATATACGTATGTATGTATATATATGTATAGTACACGTATGTATGTATATATATATATGTATACTATGTGTAGTATATGTAGTATATGTATGTATAAGTCCCATTTTAAATTTAACACATAATTACGTGTAATTGATTCGTCGATTAAAAAAAATGATTTCGAGCAGAGCTCATCTCGTTTCATCGTTATTTCATCGAGAAAAATCTTTACTAACAAATCGCAAAACTTCTCTCCAGACAAAAATGCCTTGAAGAATTCAAGGTGACCCTTGTTTTTATCTTTTTCAAACTATAAATATCCTATAAATATCCTTTCGCTTGGGTAAGAGAAGCATAGCTCGTTCCGTGAGGAATCGATCGATCTATAACACGTTGGTCTTTCGAGGAGTGTCAAGGTTAGCCAAGGTCATTCAAGATCGTTGAAGATCATTTAAACTCATTTATTATCGTTTAAAACTTCTTGAATTTGTCCATAAATTCTTCCCTTATATCCTAGATTCGAACGAACGACCTTGGACACACACGTCGGCACATAATCTTATCTCATCCTCAAATGATAGTTCCACTCTTTTGAAAGTCGCCAGGGCACGTGCTCCTAATACGTTTCCTCTACGTATTATTAGGAGCAATTGATTCTTGCCGATAAACTTAAGCCATCGTAAATTGGATCGCTATCGAAAGGGAGAACGCGTAACGTACGGTTGCAATAATACTGATTCCTGATTCGTAGCTAACATTAACGCAAAACGGATATCTACTGGTAGCCATTACGACTGACGACATAAATCGCATCATTAAAGCGTGATTTCGATCTGTATTTACGATCGAATTTACGATATACTTCGAAATAAATCAGATTTTGGGAACGTTCGATGAAAATGATCGAATGACGGATGATATCGTCAAACGTCGATGAAAATGATCTTGAATGATCTCGAAGGATCAACGTATTGCGATATTGTACGTAATTCGATTAAAAACACAAAGGAAATGAAAAAAAGAAAAAAAAAAAACAAGGATCGCCTAAAAAATTTCGAAGATATGTTCAGCTAGAGAACATTTGTGAAGTAATATATACATACTTTCGGCATTTTTGAAAACGTGCTATAGTTTTGTAAAATAATCGCTTGTAAAACGTTGAACGAAGCTCACCCTATATATATGTGTGTGTATATATATATATATATGTATATACATATACAGACAGGGTGAATTATATGAAAATAAATATCGAAATTTACGTGTACGATAAAAGATTAATAAAAAGAAAGCTCGTTAAGATTTGAAAAATATTTTTCTCTCGTTCGAACTATCTTTTTCGCTTTGCAAGTTGACATTTTTTTCTTTTTCTTTTTTATCATATTTTACGATAAAATTGCCTTCCAACGAATTATTTCATAAAGTTGAAGAAGATGACGGAAGGTAGAGCAGAAAACTTTCGAATGGAGGTTCAACCACAAGTTGAAGATTTATGAGTTTATATTTTTCAAAATATTTTCGCGTACCGTCGATTTTAACATATGTATGTATATATATATATATATATATATATATATATATATATATATAATATTTTGTGATTTTGGAGGAGAAAGTTTATGCAAGTACGTGAACCCGCAAAGCCATGACGTTTGAATCTTAAGCAAACATTCGATCGACTTTTTTCTTTTGGTGAATACAATGTGCGCAATTGATGGAAAGAGAGAGAGAGATAGAAAAAGAGAGAAAGAGAAAGAGAAAGAGAGAGAGAGAGAGAGAGAGAGAGAATAGCTCTCTCGGTAAAATAGAATATCGTAATACCTTTGGAAATTGTAAAGGGTTCTTCTTGCTATATTTCTACAACGGAAAAGTAGTACACTTTATGAGTGTGTGCGAACGAATGATGTACAATACATGCTTGAAGAAAAATGCAGGTAACCCTCGTATAACGTAGGATATACCGTTCCATAGAAATACAGTATTATATAAATCGCGTTATGGGAGACTCATGGGTGTAATATAAAAGGAATGGAACGAGTTAGCTTCGAAAATTTTCTTTTTCCTACATTTTTTATATTCTTTTTTCTGTTTTAATTATTCAAACAAAATTATGTAAAACTTCAAAACGTCTTCCACGCACGCAGTTTCATAAATGTTTTGGATATTTTAATCGTCATCGTTTGCACGATAAAAAAAAATTTATTTTAATAACCGAGGGATGTATTTATTAAAAATAATAATAATAATAATAATAATAATAATAATAATGTATATAAAGTGAAAAGATAAAAATTTTAAGAGCACGTTGTTTAAGTATCACGTTGTACGAGGATTATCTGTATTCGAAATATCTTCTTTTTTTTTTCTTTTTTTAATGTTTTACGAAACAACCGAGATAAAAAGTCACATAAACAACGTTAACAAGCTTTTTAAGGTAGAACGGTAACTTGGACTTTGCGTAAAAAGAAAAACTAAAGAAGAAAGGGAAGAAAGAAAATTGGCACGATAATGTATTCTCAGATGCTATTTTGTAAAAAGAAAAATAGAGAGAGAGAGAGAGAGAGAGAGAGAGAGAGAGAGAGAGAGAGAGAGAGAGAGAGAGAGAGAGAGAGAGAGAGAGAGTGAGAGGGAAAATCCGATAAGACGAGAATATATTGGCACGATATCAAGTAAGGCAAATTCGTTTGAAAAAATAATAATGCCATTCATTGTCTATTCTAGGAATATTTCGAGAGGACATTTTTGCAGGAGAGTAGAAAATTCAAAGCTAGATAAAAAGTAAAAAAAGAGAGAGAGAGAGAGAGAGAGAGAAAAGAGGAAAAAAAGGAGAAGAAGAGGTCGTCATTTTTGTGTCCGTATGTGAGTGCATACGTTTCTGCGTGTATGTGTTGTACATTGAAAAGAATCCTGAGCTTTAATATTAAAGAGAACCGAAAGCGCATGAAACGATTATTGTACATTGCATAGTGCAGCATCGCTGTGCGCATAATATACAGATATGTATTTATATGCACGTGCGTACGATAGAAAGAGAAAGAGAGAGAAAGAGAGAGAGATCGGAGCCACGTATGAAAGTTTCACGCTCTTTTATGTTTGACGAATCATCGGAGTCGGTATTTCGCACAAAGAGAACCTTCTACGAAGGGATTCATCTCAAACGAATCTTCTCGAACATTTTTCAACAGGAAAAAGCAAAATTGTTACGGCATTGCTCTGCTTCCGACGAATGTAGTGTATCATCTATAGTACTATATGCTCGTGCCGCTATGGCAACGAATAGCGTTTATAAGAAGAAAAAAAGAAAGAAAAAATCCTATACACTTTATAATGCACGACTAAGGGGTAGAGATATGTACGTACGTTATATTTGCCGAGAGTTAGAAAGATGCAAACGGGAAGAAAAAGAAAATGATGAAGAAAGGAGAAAGATAGGGAACAAATTTTTAAATGGAGTTCATCCAGCCAGTCGTGATTCAAATTTCATATTTCTTTCGGAAAGAAAAGAAAAGGAAAAAAAAAAGGAAATGTGAAGAAAAAGAAAATTAAAAATTTAAAAAAAAAAAAAGGAAAGAAGGTCATCATTTTTTCTGTCTCGCTCGATTTCGATGTCCAACAAATGTTACCGGGAAAGGAGGTTAAAAAAAAAAGAGAAAGACAGAGAGAGAAAAAAAGGAAGAAAGGAGGAAAAAAAGGAAAAGTTGTAAAAATATCTATCACACGACAAATTGAATTCTACTCTCTCTCTCTCTCTCTCTCTCTCTCTCTCTCTCTCTTTCTTTCTTTCTCTCTCTCTCTCTCTTTTTCTCATTCTCTTTTTCTGTACAGAAAACACGAGGAAAGGTCGAAGCGTGATCGTAGTTACGGCGCCGCGGTTGGATAGATTCGTAAAAGAGCACACTTTCGATAGATTCGACCTATCGTAGCCGATCTGGGTCATCCTACGCGTCTCGTATCCTAACCGACCTTCGTAAAACAGTTTTGTCGGTATGGAGAAATAAATATCCAATAGTTTTTGCAATATTAATGTTTTTCCTTTTTTTTCTCTCTCTTTCTTTTTTTTCTTTTACCGCAACGTCGTAGATTTTACATTTGCATTTGTCCATGTTGATACGAATGTCCGTCTGTCCATTATACCATATACATATGTATATGATTTCGCACCGTAGATCCCCCACAGTTAACGAAATATTTGTACGATTTTTTGAAATGTAAATAACTTTATTCGTACTAACCAAAATGTTTGAATTTTAATGAAAATAACAATGGGATGATTGTTTTTTCATTTCTCTCTTTCTCTCTGTTCTATCTTTTTATATATATATATATATATATATATATTTATAGAATAACCACAATATGCTCGAAATTTTTGCGAATAAATATTGAGAAGTTAATACGTTATATGAAATATGTGGAAAGAATCAAAAAGGAAAAAAAAAAATTGGATAAAGACAAAAAAAACTAATTGAAAAAATTTCAACTTTTGTATCAGAAACTTTTGGAGAACAAAAGGAATGTATCCATTTATTTTTTTTTAGCTTTGCTTTACCTATCCTACGAAAATATTTTCCAAATCAATTCAAGAGAATATTAAATCCATAGATACAACTAGATCTTTTTTCTTTTTATCCAAAGTCAAAGCAAACATAATTGTTTTGTTCGGTCCCTTCGCCACCTGTACATTAACAAAAAAAAAAGAAGAAAAAAAAACATTTCAAACGAAAAAATAATAGTTCCATCGAGTAGAACATGTAATACCTTTTATATGATCTATTCGGATTATGCGTGCGGTGCGTAGATGAATAAAAATGTTAGGATTAGATTCTACAGCAGTGATAACGCTTGCGTATTTTTTCTTTCGACTGTCAAACTATCACGAAAATAAATCTATTTATACACAGAATACATATATATATATATATGTAAATACGTTTAGAGAGAAAGCATTTTTCTTTTTCTATCCCTGTTCCATTCGTGACATAGATATTACCCATTCAATCGTACCATTCTGAGTTGAGCCAAGCTACGAATATTTCCCATGAAAACGGATAAACCCGATGGATTTTAGTGTTTCAAGAATATCACGTGTCCTCAAGGACTCACGACGAAAACCTACCCTTATTTTTCCTCCTTGAATCTAGAACAGCTCGTTGCTCGTCTTTGTCTGCGTTCGCCATCCGACACCACACTGTATGCTTCCGTAATCGCGATCGTAATGTTTAATGGAGGTGACGTGCTTGTATTTTCAAAGCTATGCCGTGAATAATAGGCAAAAACTTGTACAATGACTTTTCTGCATACTTTTGTTAGATAGAAAATCGTTTTCTTTCTTCTCTTGGTCCTGCGCATCTATAGGAAAAACATGTTTTCGATGTATCATGTGTTTTCTTCCCTTAACTCTCGCCCTATTATTCTACCCTCATGAAATAAGAACGATATTTCGTATCCCTTAAAAGGAGTTAAGCCAATCTGACGGTTCGATAGAGAATGACTTTTTTCTTTTTTCTTTTTTGATTTAATTTTTTCTATATTTCCATATTTTATGTACACTTCCATTATTTCATATATATTTTCATTACTTACAACGAACCGATATTTTTCTGTTCGAAATTCGAAGAGAATATTATATCATGTGAATCGTTGTGCACCGTAGAACGCGACTTTTATCGACGTCTCAATTATCATTTAATACTCTCTCCTTTGAAGATGCATATATTTTTTGTAATAATTGGAAATGTCGAAAATTCGTACGGCACATTTTACATAATCCGTCATTTTCCGTTGACAAATCAGCTGGAATTTTTCACTCGAGATATTTCAATCGTTCGCAATAATATCGGTCAATAATCGTTCTTCCGAAAAGTGAGATTTTGAAACAAACGAATAAATACCTCCTTCTTTAACATTTTGTTTCAAAAAAAAAAAAAGAAGAAGAAGAAAAGAAAGGAAGAATATTCGAATGATCGAAAAGGGAAAAAAAAGTAATAATTTCATTCGGTACCTAATAGGCTGTAAAAAAAAAAAGAACTCGTAAGCTACACTTATTTCTTATACGTTTTAGAATGATTCTCCTTCCTCTCTGTCATTAGAGAAATAGCATTTTCGTATGTCAAAAGAGAAGGAAACGAGAAATAAGAAAAAATAAGAAAAAAGAAAAAAAGAAAAATGAAAAAGCGAATGAAAGGTGAATCCGATGTCAGAGAACTCAGATCGTTTACTCGCATCATTTGAAGCAAGAAGATGTATAGCGAAACGTGTATAGGATGATCGCGTAAAAAAGAAATGCCCAAGGGGATGAAAGAACAAAGTTTTTTTTTTTTTAGCTTAAAGAGAGAGAAATAGAGAACGTTATAAAATGTCACGGTTAACGAAAATGTACCGTTCGAAGACACTTGATAAATTTGTATTACAGTATCTGGCGTGTAGAAGTTAAAAGGATTGTGATGGTGGCTGTAGAAGAGCAGAAGAAGATTTTAAAAAAAGAAAGAAAAGAAAAGGATATTATTCCAATTTGATTTACGAAGCTACATCTGCATATAACAAAAAAAAAAAGAAAAATGTAAAAAGGAGAAAGAGACAGAGAGAGAAAGAGAGAGGGTCAAGGCATAAGCGCACGAATGATTTATTATTCCGACAAATCTCATGTGAACTACGGAGCTAACTCAAGGATTACGATGGTACCTTGGTAAAAGAGAGAGAGGAGAGAAAGAGAGAGAGAGAGAATACGAAAGGATGTAATATCGATTGGATAAAATATAAGAACGGAAGAAATATCGTAGTACGGAAGCTCTTTTTCATGATACTTCGAAGTTTTCTCCTCGAAGTGGTAAAATCAAGATTTAATACGACAATCAGAATGAATCTTTTACTCGAAGATAATAACTTTATCTTCAAATGTTTATCGTATCGTCATTGAATTCAATCTTGTCGCATCGGTCAAGATTAAGAAAAAAAAAAAAAAAAGAAAACAGAAAAGAAAGAAAGAAGAGAAAAGAAATATGTCGGAGAAAACAAGATGGTCGTTCTCTTAAAAATAGTAATTAAATATCCATCAAAATTGTAGACCTATTAACTATATCCGTAAATCGTTAGTTAAGACGAAAGCGTTTGAAATGATTTCTTTTGTAAATTAATTTCCCCGTCGTAACTGACGTTCTTTAAAAAAAGTAAGATTAAAATCAAGATGGCCGACCTGACGGCGAACAGAATATTACAGTTCGAAGATGGTCGCCCCAACGGCGAAGTCCAATTTGTAACAAGTTCGTCGTTCTTTAAAAGGAAAAAAAAAATAGAGAAAGAAAAAAGAAAAGAAAGAAAGAAAGAAAGAAAAAAGAATCGAGTAACCTTAAACTCCTCTTTTAAGAGTTTTAAAGTGGATATAAAATTTTTATTGCAACCGCGACAGCCCGATGGTGGACACGCGCGTTTCTTCGTTCTTCGAGAGTAAAACAAAGAAAGAATAAAAGAAAGAAAAGAGAGAGAGAGAGAGAGAGATAAAAAGAAAGAATTGTCAGCATTTTTGAGCTATTCTGGATGGAATAAAATGTGCAGTCGCTGTTCGATAACCATTCACAGAACTTAATGTCGTTTCAACAGCAGTCGAAATATAATTTATCCGTTGGACTATCGTCGCGTACGCTCGTTTCAACTACGCTTTAGCATTGTAATTGTAATCGTGTTACTTGATGCAAGCGAAGTTAATAGACCGCAGAACCACGTCTCTGGTAACTTGAAATGACATAGTGTTACTGGTAGAACGTGTGCTTTGAACGTGGAATTGATTTAATAAGAGTGACAGGGGTGAGAGAGGGAAAGAGAAAGAGAAAGAGAAAGAGAGGGAAAATGAGATTATGATTGTTAATAAAGATATCTAAAAGATGTTATTATACCATGAGATCTCACGTTTAATCCATTAACCTTATAGATATGTAATATTCACACTTTTAAAGGAACATCTTGCCTGTAATATTCTCGTCTCAATCGTATGAATTTAATTAGGGTAATGTCAGCCACAATATGGCCGATGAGAATTACGTATAAAGGGTTGTTTCGTATATTTTCTCGCGTTCCCTTGTGGTAACTGCAACGTAACGAGAAACTGTGTATAGAACGACGATAGAAGGTTAACTTGGTCGACTTTTACAAAATGGCGAAGTTAAGTAGAAGAAAGTAGAAGAAAGTAGAAGAAAAACTTGTAAACGTTATTGGACGTGTCATTCGGTAATGAAATATAAAAATCACTGGAAAAGAGAGAAAGGAGGAGAGAGAGAGAGAGAGAGAGAGAGAGAAAGAGAAAGAGAAATCGGAAAATTACTCAAAGACAGTAGATATTGAAAAAGAAAAAAGATGAAAGTGCGAGAGATGTTTATAGAATCGTCCCCTATGTGCTTGAGAATACTTCGTATTTCATCGTCATTTCGTTTTTCTATTTCTCTCTCTCTCTCTCTCTCTTTCTTTTTTTATTTCCTTTTTTTTTATCCTTTCTTTTTTTGCTTCGTAGAAATTTATGGGGCACCGAACCGGACGGTGTTTATCTACACCACAAAGAGATCTCTTTCACTTCTCTAGTACCTCCTATTTCTCCCATCCTCTTTTCTATTTACTTTATGTGTTCTTGATATATATATATATATATATATATATATATATATATATATATATGGGTATATATATATAAAATGTAAAATAATGTTCTCGTTTTCCATATAAACTATATGCAATGGTGCAATGTAGTACGCGACTCTGTGCTCGATGGGGGACCTAGTTTAATATATCTCTTTTAATGTTCAACCATTAGCGAAGTCGTAATTTGTGTGTCCTTTCTTTCGAAAGTAACGAGTACTAATATTATCTAGCACTGTTATCTCTCTCTTTCTCTCTCTCTCTCTCTCTCTCTCTCTCTCTCTCTCTCTCTCTCTCCCTCTCTCTTTCTTTCTCTTTCTCTTTTATTTTTATCAAAACGTAAAGCTTTCGTATATCTCTAACAAGGTTTATCCCTTTTACATTCGCTTATAACTTCGAACATTTTTAATCTATAATCTATGTTAAGCTACATACGTATGCAGCTATGAAAACAAGATGGAGTAAAAGAACATGATAAATATTGCGCTTGACATTAAACAACAACAAACTAGAATCTTCTTAGGTTTTTTTTCCGTTCTAACCATAAAAGTTGATAACGCGTTACGACGTTGCTATCGATTTTTTTCCTCCTTTTCTTTTTCTTTTTTTTTCTTCTTCTTTTTTTTGTTTTCTCTTTTCTTTTTTCAACGGGTAAACTTAGCAGAGGGACACGATATCATCGATCGGCTACGACAAGCACATTCTCTCTCTCTCCCTCTCCCTCTCCCTCTCTCTCTCTCTCTCTTTCTCCCTCTCCTACCATTCAAACGACACATTCGTGACGGCCATTAAAAGGCTCTCTTCGGAGATCGTGTCAATGTGGATAAAAACGCGACATCAAGAGATTACCTAATTGCCTACGTTAAAGCTCGTCTCTTTCTTTCTCTTGTTATAGCGAGTATCATAAAGGAGATATGATCACAAACATACGCGTTACATCGTTAGTACATAAGTACTTATTTAGGTTGTTTTTTTTTTCGTTACTCTTTCTTTTCTTTTTTTTTCTCTTACTCATAAATATTTTTCTTTCTCTTAGAAAAAGCAACGATAGCTTCTTGAAAACGATTTGTTTTATTTTTCCTTTTTTTTCTTTGTTTCGTCCTTTACGAATATCTCTTTCGTCCTTTTTTTCCTCTCTTTCGGGATTTAATTGATCGATTAATTCGTAGTAAATTTCAATGGGATTTCTCCATTATTATGAGAATGAGAAAATGATTAAGTCGATGGTGACATTAGCAAAAGGAAATGTAGAGTTGAATTAATACGAAAGAAAATTAATAGTCGATTAACATGGAAATACATACGTGATGAGAATCGACGTTGAAGCGCATTAAAATCAACATTGAAATACATGTAAATCAACATTGAATAGCGCATGATAAAAAGGGATAAATACTATTTTCCTATGTGTCGTTCACAACAAGCTGATCACGGATAGATAGAAGCAATAATGGAGAACGTTGGTATTTATCATCGCGACTTAATGGAAGATACAAAAAAAGAGTGGGAAAAAAAAAATAGAGACAGATAAAGAGAGAAAGAGAGAGAATGGTCTCGTAGAAAATTAATACACACGATATGTTCTTTTCTCACGGTATCAAACAATATAGAGAGATAAAGATAGGGTCAGTTATGTTTTGAGATATCTCGTTTTTCCAATATCGTTATATACAATTATATCAATTCTGAAATGACAAAGTAGCAAAATACGAAATATATCTACGCTAATTAAAAGAAAAACGATGTGAGACAATTTCCTTCTTTTTTTTCATTTTTTTTTTTTTGCATACATTTATATGTATTAAAAAAATCGATCGATAATAAGATGAACGTGATTTTCAACGTTCTTCAATATATATTTTAAAGCCTTCTCATCCTTATTGATCAATTAAATTCAGCATTACGTAGTACGCACTCGATTAATTAAACACTGTTGTCTAACGATAATAAAAAAATATCGAATTAGAAAAAACAATCTTTAAAAAAACATATGTATCTAAAAGAATTAACATTGTGTAAAAATCTTCAAAAAAAAAATAAATAAAAAATAAAAAAAAAAATTTGAACTCCGAAAAAAAAATTGAGAAAAAGAGAAGGATCGTCTAGGTGTCTTGTATCGAAACGGAAAAACAGAAAATTAAATAATCGATATAATCGTATTCTTGATATTATACATCTATTCGCTAATAAGCAAAGAGAAAAAAGTTGAGAACATTGCCGACGATGAAAAAAAAAAAATGTCGGACCTTTTTCACGATCTTCCACTTTGCCGAAGCATAAGGTTTCTTCTTTCTTTTAAACTGCGACCACCCTTTCAGTTTTATCCCCTTCCCTATCTCCCACCCCTGTCCCACTCAAATACAATAAAAGAAAAGAGCTCGGAGAATCGCTGACCCAGTATAAAACTACATTTCCTTGTTACTGTATGCGTCCGTATGTTCGAAATGGGTTTTGTGTCCTGTATTTAACCATTGGTCGGAAGTCCATCGAATTTGGAATGGTAAATAGTGCATATAAAAAGGATTGCTTGGTAAGAGAAGGAATAAAACGAAAATAAATCACATTTCTTTTTTACATCCTACTTTTTTTTTTTTTTTTTTTTTTAATATATAATATCTGCGATCTAAACCATCGATGTCAAGGCAAATAAAAGTACGAAGCCGAATACGCACTTGCTTCGATAATGCGAGAAATTTAAAAAAAAAAAAAAAAAAATAGTTCACGTTGAAATGTGCGACGAAAATGGTCGATAAAAGATGTAGGACGTTTTACAGGGTAGTTAGAAAAAAAGAAGAAAAAAAAATAGAAAATGCCGTAAAGTTTCTTACAATAACCTTCGACGAAGTTTAAGTATACTTTATGGGTTAGTACGAATGGAGGTAAAAAATACAGAGATAAATAAATAAATAAATAAATAAATAAATAAATAAATAAATAAATAACAAGATTAATACGTTGTTCGCCCTACATTCGACAATCTCGAATAATAAAAATGTTTTTCTAGTGAAAAGTTTATGCAAAATTTTTGAAATAACCTACTTTACGATTTTTCATTGGAATTATTCCCGACTGTTCGTCGAATGTACATCGTTAAAATAATGACGTTTGATGTCAATCGATGGATAATGTATCATACATATACTGTATCTATACTTTAGTTACATTATAATGAACCTACAGAGAAAGAGAGAGAAAGAGAGAGAATATAAGCAGAACAAAGCAGACCATATACATAAAACTCTCTCTCTCTCTCTCTCTCTCTCTCTCTCTCTCTCTCTCTCTCTCTCTCTCTCTCTCCCTCTCTCTATTTTTTGTTGAATTTTCCATTTAGCGGTGACATCAATTATGTCGTAGTCAAACTCAAAACTAATTACTGTGACTTTGGCTCTGGTCTTACTCGCGTGACCACTCACACATTTACCCAGTGCATATTTTCACACATGCACACACTCTCTTTCTCTCTTTTTCATATATACACACATACACGCATATACAATCTCTCCTTCTCTCTCTCTCTCTCTTTCATTTATTCCTTCAACCAATAGTTGAACCCTACAGAGGGTGAGATTAACCTTGACTATAAATTTTTTTCTTCTTTATTTCTTTTTTCTTTCTCTCTTAAAACATGCAAACCCTTCTGTCCATCGCGTTATTCAATAATTCAAAGATACGTTCGATCATTGAGATCTATCCTTAGAAATAAAATCTACAGCAGGAAAATTTCATTACTATACGTTCTTTTTGGAATCAAGGAAGAAAAAATCGAGAGTAACGGGTAGAGAAATAAAAAAGGAAGAAAATAATAAATAAGAAAGATACGATTAGGAAAGTCAGCGAAATACACTTCGTGAGTTTTTTCTTTTTTTTTCTTCTCTTAGAGAAATACGATCGCTATGAATAACGAATGAAAAGTTTTCCAAGTCTCTAGAGATAATTATTATCTATCTACCGTGTTCCGTTCTGTTCCATTTCGTTTCGTTAGCATTATCCACGAATTTCACCAATTTTCTTCGGTAGTAAGTAACTATCTATATCTGTCTGGATTAACGTTTTAGTTAAAGAGGGAAAGATGGAGAGAAACAGAAAGGGAGAAGTTTAGAGATAAGATAAAATTTATTACCTCTCGGTAACGAACAAACACACATACATATTGTCCGTTGAAAAGGAAATTAAATTAATGAAAATAATGAAAGAGAACGAAATGAATACATTGAAATGAATAACCGATCTAATTAATTACTACTGCTAATTAAAATTCAACTGAGATCATGTATCTATTAAATAATGTAATTATATATATATATACATATGTATATAACTATTAAAAAATTATATTATATTATTTTTTATGTTTCACTGTTTTTATTTCTAATACATACTATTACAATATTACTATCGCTACTGTTAATCATTCTTATCATAATTATAGTTATCTCTATCTCTTTCACTTTCTCTCTCTCTCTTTCTCTCTCTCTCTCTTTTTCCTAACGTATACATTATATTATTATTATTTATTCTTCTTCTTCTTATTATTATTATTAATACTAGGTATTATAAGCATCATAAAAATTCGAATAAGAACCTAAGGATCTATACTCATTACTTTCTAGCAACTACGTCGTTAATATAAATCAGAACGTAAAGAAAACACGATTAGTCATATTTGATTCTATAATATAATTCATAGGCAACTCGTTCGCTATAAGAAATCGATTTGTTCGATCGTAACATACGTACATATTTCTTCTTTACATTGCAACATTTCATATTAAGTTACGAGAGTTGGAAAAAAAAATTATTTCAAGGACACGTAAGATTACGAAAAGAAAAAAGATCTTGACGCATCATCATAATTTCTTTTATAAACACGTGTATAAATAAATAAATAAATATATATATATATACACATCTATTTTTCTTTTTTTCCATAAATTTTACAAAAAAATGAATTTTGGAAGAATTATCTAACCTTAAAAATTATAACCATCAAGCTAATCACAAAAGATTTTTCGATCGACTAACACCATGTAATAAATATTTGCATGCACCAAAAAAAAAGAGAAAAAGAAAACGAAAAAAAAAAGTAAAATACATCGACGTCCTTGGAAATACCGAAAGAAATAACTCCGGAAAGAGAGGGAAAAAAAAACATTCTTTCAGGATATTAGATCCTTCGCGATATCGTTCGCGTTACTTCAGAAATATTTTTTTGCATCGTTACAATCCATGGAAATATTTAAGTGGCCTCATTTAAATAGACTACTCCACCCTCTATGTATAAATATATACACACACACATACATACATACATACATACAAACAATATATGTTGTATGTATATGATAATGATTGGAGAAAGATAAAGATAGAAATAGACGGAGGAGCATATCTTTCGCAAGTAAAACCTTGTTCAAGATCGTATAGAAAAGCATAGGTACGATGTGGAGTAGGCGTCACATAGAGGGTAAGAGGACAGGGTCGCGCTCGATTTGATCGATCCGCGGATAATCACAAGCCGCACCGTACCGCACAGGCGAACCACACACCGTCGGCCAATAATAATGCCTCTCGGAGTCTATTGCCGTCTACGTCGCCCGGGGGCATCCTTGGCATTAAATTATACAGGGTATATCATCTATGTAAGTATACACGGTGTTTCTACTACGTAGCTAGCTAGCTAGCTAGCTAGCTACGTTCTAACGATAAACCGATCACCACAGGTCTAATGTGCCCGTTGGTACTTTCTCTTCTTTCTTGCTTATCCATTTCACGATGGCTTGCCTTAACTTGGCTTAGCTTAGCTTAGCTTAGCTTAGCTTAGCTTGCTTGCTTGCTTGCTTGCTTGGCTTACTTGGTTATACTTGGAACTCGAAGCTGAAGACTGAAAGTGAGAAAGAGAGAGAGAGAAAGAGAGAAAAAGGGAGAGAGAGAGAGAGAGAGGGCTCACCTTGACTCAGTGGCTGTGCAATATCGATCTGCCAAGTAAACTCGCTAATACATATAACGTTCTACCAACCGCAAAAATCAACGACCATCATTCTCCTATAGCCACAACCAAGGGACAACGTGAATGTCACTATCGACGATGTCACGAAACGAAGCTATCTGACCGGTTAGATTTGCAAAAATAATTAGACGACACCGATCGAAACCTAACTCTTCATCCACCCACCCACCTCTTTCCTCCCACCTCTCTTCCCCCTTTTCTATCGTTACTTTCTTCAACTCCAGTTTCTTCTTTGGAGACAAGGTCAAGCGCTCGCTTTTAGCATTCAACGAGTAATCTTAGATACGAACTCGTGATCGATCGATATATAATTCTCTCTCTCTCTCTCTCTCTCTCTCTCTCTCTCTTTCTTTCTGTTCTTCTAGATCTATCTATTAGACTTTTAAGAGTTTTTCAAAAGTGTTCCGAAGTGAAATTGACTAGTTGGCGAATAGAAACTCGTGTTAATGTGCCGCATAATAGGAATCAAACGATGATATTATCAGGCTAGATATATCTCGCACGGTAGAGTGCCGTTTATCAGCACGAGTAACGCATTCGCTGAGCAAGCAAATATTGATGATTACTGTTCCACGGTAATAATAGATAAGAGAAAGAGAGAGAGAGGGAAGAGATGTATAGCTCGCGAACATATAATGTTTGCTTACCGTTGGACTCCTAGTATCCTACTCACATTAATCATATGGAAAATTAATCATGTATGTATATGTATCAATCCTTAATTGGTTATAACGTATATTGTATTCTGTTGCTATTTCGAGAACTTCGAACTTTCTATATCATATTCGACTTTGATAACACAAGGTAAAATTATACCAACCAATGTTGAAACGAGAATAGGATCGATGAGTTCGTATATAGAATGTGACATTGTTTGTATAATACATTGTAGGATAGTGAAACTGGTTGGAACTATACGTATGTATGTATGTATGTATTTATGTATGTATGTATGTATGTATGTACTAGGAAAGTGTAATAAAGAATTGAAAGGAGAGTTTGATAGATAACGTTTAGCCTAATGTCTTTCAAATTGACGATAAGGTATAGTGATGCGAAGTTGAATACTTCAAATAATTATTAATCGACAATCGATTCGATAAATCCAATTGAATTTATAAGAAGGTCAGAGTTATGATCAATTTGATAACATGTAATTTTGTTAATTAACATCATTATCGGGTGTACTTATATTCGAAAGAATCTTTTTATTTTCGATTTATTCGATAGAGATTCGATCGATTTTAAAAACATTAATAAAATCTTGCGTTTTGATCCGATCGAAGATCGAGGAAAAAGTATTTTCAAAAAAAAAAAGTCTAAAATCGAAATTGAAATTGAAGTTCGAATATGGGGAGAAATAGAAAGAGAAAGAGAGAGAGAGAGAAAGTGACATAATATTCAGTCATATGGTTTCCCTGAGAAACCGCTAGGTCGATACGGAAAATGAAAAAAAGGAAAACCTGGCACTGTGGTATTTCGAAATAACGCTAACATGGTACGGCACCAACCAAATGACAGATATAATTGTTCGTGAGTATAAAGCACCATCCTGTGTCAGGATATTGCGTATCTTTTGGTGGACTGAACACGAAACCCATACACCAATGCATACTTCAGTTATAGCGAGGACAATAAAGCAGTAGCAAGCAACGTTACGATCCATTGATCATTATACTACGTATGAATGAGCGTTAGCGATCTTTCTCGTGATATTACTAATTACGATAGTTGTCTATCGAAAGTGGTGACACTGTGAAAGGAAGATGGTTGGACAGGTGTAGCGGAGAAAGAGGAAAACTCTAACTCGTATATTACCTTTCTAATTCTAAGATACGAACGAAAGATAATAACTCTACTCGAGAGAATAGTCTCTCTAATGGGGTTATTATTAACGCAAGTTTTTTTTTCCTACCGGGAAGCGCTTCCATCGATATAGATCCGATATTACCAGCGGCACTGCAAAAGGAGGAAAAAAAAGAAAAAAAAATGGAAAGAAGGAGAAAGAGAGAGAGAGAAGACAATGAAAAAGTTCGATGAATATATCCATAACATAAAGGGTGTCGTTCGTTTAATACAAACACGATTTCTTTTAGTACTATTAAAGATAATACGCCGGGGAGTTCTCTTTGATTGAACGAGTAAAAATTCAGAACAATCGGACAACGGCGTATTATTTAAAATCCTCTTATTTCTCCCGGCGGTCTAGGTAGTATCGATTTTCCCAGAGAGCTAACAGGCGAAATGAGGAAGCGATGCTGAGTTCTTGAAATTATGAATATGCCTGCCTTTTCGAGCAATTAACCGATCGATATCGTTAACGCACGACGGTGCTATAATAATGCGCTTTACGTTACGGCTCGCAGTACTCCGAGGTTAACAACCCACGGTGACCCGAATGAACAACATCGCTGACTAAACGCGACGCATCGCTATGCGCTTAAGCGAAACGTTGGAATAATAGGTACTCAAGTGGAATATTTGAGTAGTAATTAAACACGCATCGGATGCAGATTCGTGGGAAATATTTTAATCCGGATTTGAAAGATTATAGATGAAAAACTTTAGAGAGGGAGAGAAAGAGAGAAGAGAAAAATAAGCAGATAGAATAAATACAATTAATAAATAATTAATCTGTTATTGTCAAAAGCGAAAGAAGAAAAAAGAGAGAAAGAAAACAGTAAATAAGTGTAAATGCAAGCGAACATTACCTCGGTATCATTCCACCACATATGTAGCCGATAATTTCTCAGGACCGTTGGATCCTCGTTGATGTGATCGACGGCAAGTTTGACGGAAGGCATGACGCCACGGCCCACGTGACATTCCGGTACGTGACTACCGTATGGGAAAAAACCTGCTATGTAGACGTCGCGTTTCTTAACACCACCGAGATTGATCGGCTTCTGCCCACTGCACGTCAAGATGGCGTCGAGCCACAGAATGGCGGCGAATAGGTGAACGCGTACCAGCATACGACGCCAACAGCGCTGTCGTCGCCGTCCTGCCGGTTTACTGATGATACCGGTCGCCATCTTGTAACAACACTCGCGAACACCTCGCTACTTCCGAGTCTGATTACTCTCACCTCAACTTTAACATCGAACACGCGTCGCGTCACTTCGATTATACGAGAGTGAACCAACACGGGGATCGTATTTTCGTATGCACTTTTTTCGAGTATCACGTGGCATCCACGGTACGCCAAACGCGTGACAGGATCTTCTCCTCCGAGTTCGAACGACCGGGCGCATTCAACCGCACATCCAACTTCGACCATCGAACGTATTCCTCGTCTCTTTTCCGATACGCCAACCGGAACTTCCACATTCCGTGTCTACATCAATTGCCAAACTACACAGACGTATCTTTAATTTCCCTGCTGGCGCACTTCCTGCCTTTCCTAAAGGAATTTTATTTCCTATCTTTTCTTTTCTTTCCTTTCCTTTCCTTTTCCTTTCTTTTTTTCGTTTGTTCGTTCGTTCTTTCGTTCCTCAGCTTGCGATTTTCTTTATTCGTAAAACGCGCACATACTTTGTCGATCACTTTGCACGATACTACCACGATCGATCACTTTCTGTTCGACTCGAAATTTCGATATAACCAATACGAGTTCTGAAACCAATATCCAACGCGCTTAACATTCTTCTTCTTCTTCTTCTTCTTCTTCTTCTTTTCTTCTTCCTTTCTCTCCTTCTTTTCTTGGCCTTTAATTGTTGAAAATAATACCGGAGCTGTTCAACGTTGCGTTGTTTTTATTCACCGACGCGGACACACATTTCTATGAATAAATCTACGAGCATTTCCTTTTTTCTATGGGATACTAGTATCTAGCATAGTGAAATCCATTTCTCTCTCTCTCTCTCTCTCTCTCTCTCTCTCTCTCTCTCTCTCTCTCTCTCTCTCTCTCTCTCTCTCTATCTCTTTCCTTCTCATAAGAGTTACATAAGCATCGGTGGTACTTTGCCAGAAAAGTTTCACGAAACTTATTTCATAATGGTTACCGATATTGCTGACATCGCAGAAAAATGTTTTCGAAAATCTCTGTAACTTTTCAGTAATTTCTTTTAACGTTCCGTTACTTTTCCCTCTTCCTTCTTCTCTTCTTCCTTTCATTTAACCTTCTCTACTTCGAATGCTTCAATTTCTTTCATTTCCTTTTGGATACTTCATTATCGCAATGATACCAAATCCACCTCTGACCTTTATCCTCTTGACTTTTCATCGAGTATCTGAAAAATTGATAAAAATTATCGATTGACAAAATTATCGACGATATTTTCATACAACTAAACGGTTTTGTTATTAATAAAAATGATCGAAGTAGTAGTCGTCGTATTGTTGTCGAAACGTTTTACACGACAGTGAAACAATCGTATCGAAGTAAAAATAGATCAATTCAACGATGTATAAAAAGCGTATGCTAAACGACCAATTAATATTCGTATCGGTGATAGAGTTAACGATCGAATGGGAAGAAGGTTGAAAGTAACATGGGTGATGCGAAAGAGGGACAAAAAAAAACAAAGAAGAAAAAAAGAAAAGGAAAAAAAACGAAACGAACGGTCTATCAATTTTACGATCGTATGCGACTCGACTTCTGCAATCGATGGATTATCATATATCGATAGTCGTAAGCGAAAGCACAGAAATCTAGTTTACAACGAGGAAACAATAAAAACTTGTCCTTTGTGGGGACGTTGCCGATGTACATTGGATACAGGAAAGAGATCTAGAGTTTAATATCCTGGAAGAATTACTCAGGTAGTATGAGTGTTCTTATACTTATCACGGACACACACTCAACAGTCTATGAACTTTGAGGTGATCGTAATGTCAAGTATCCGGAAGCTCTAGACCTTGAGTACCCAATTACAATAGCAGCAGCAGAAGCAGCGTTCTCGATAACATTCTCTTACGACGTGAGGACCGTTCGATACCATACTTAAAGTCCTCTTCTTCTTCGAGTAAAAGAGAGAAAGAGAGAAAAAGAGAGATTACAACTACTTCAAATATAGCATGTATTCTCTTTTATCTCTTATCAATTTGAAACAATAAGATTGTTGTTATTTATATCATATAATTAAAGACACACATGCATACTCTCTCTCTCTCTCTCTCTCTCTCTCTCTCTCTCTCTCTCTCTCTCTCTCTCTCTCTCTCTCTCTCTCTCTATTTCTTTTTCTTTCTTTTCGTTTGAAATAATTGTTTTATCGAGTATTTTATCGATACTTTCGATCGTCGAAGGTATTAATAGACGATCAGATTTTACAATACGTAAAAACGAACCAATCGGAAATATTTTTCTTAAAATTTGAACGTGTAACGTTTTCTATTCGTGCGGATTGAAACACGATATAACAATTTATTAAACGATCGGTTTTTAGATACTTCGTCGTCACGCGACGTTATATATTTGTTCACGTAAACGCGCGTATCGTTAACAAGTCCGACAAAAAAAAAAGAAAAAAAAAGGAAAAACAGAAAAAATTGAAAAAGAAAAAAAGAGAAAAAAGACATCATTCCGTGATACCGATTTAAAAAAAAAAAAAAAGAAAAAGAAAAGAAAAAAAAGAAAAAGAAAAAAAATGACGAAGACATAAGGGAGAATTTTCATTATTGGACATCGTCGATATTTCGTGCAAATGATTACATCACATTTGGAACCTGTGGAGGATCACGGATGTTATTGACAAATCAAAAAAATAATGAAACTGCAAGTCTGAGCAAAAGACGTGTAACAAATTGAAATCAGAATTCGATGAGTCCCGCGATTGAAATTATTCAGCTACGAATTTATTTCGTTTAATGATTATTTTCTTTGCTCTTATTTTTTTTCTTTCTTTTTTTTTTCTTGTGTGTGTGTGTGCACATATACATCGTTGATAGGTTTAATACGATACAAAGAAATAAATACTGTACTTATCTACAAAGAACATTTATATTGCATCTTATTATTAAGCTAATCGTTAAAATAATTATTAAATCATTATGATATTCTAATTCCTCCTGGTGGAATCAAACATTCTATATGGTTGGAAAAGGAAATTTACATTGTCAATGAGCACTCGAATCGATTGTACTACTATTGTCTTTTCCGATCGTTTTTAAAACCGTATCGAGTACATATCCTATATAAACATTTCCTTTATGTATGAATTCAATAGTGCGCCGATAAAACCTTACTGAGCGAGTTGAACGACCTTCATTACCATTTAACATAATACCGGCGGCCATCTTTCTCTATTTAGATTGAAACAAAAAATTGAAAGAAAAGAAAAAAGAAAAGGAATAAGAAAAGAAAAGAAAAGAAATAAATAAATAAATGAATGAATGAATGAATGAATAGAAACGAGCGAGTTTGTTTTTTAATTTTTTAATGATTGAATTAACGTACGAACACACATACACACGTACATACACAAACGCGTGCAAAGAACATAGTCAGATTCCTAAAGGTTATCGAACTGAAATCGATATGAAACTCGAAACAAGTAAAATATATGTACACATTTATACATAGGTAAAATTTCTGACTTTCTTCTTTTATATACAAGTTGAAAAATTGATGCCCCGAAAATATATTGGAAAGAATTTTCGATATTCCGTCGAGTTACGCACACAGTTAAAGTAGGTGATGATAGTGATGGAGATGGAGATGGAGATGGAAATGGAGATGGTGATGGCGACAATGGTTATAGGAAACGTTTGCCATTGGTAAATAGTATTCAGAGTGAAAGAGAGTAAACGATGTTCTTATTCCAGTGGCCCACTGTTTATACTTCAAACGGCTTTATGCTTTCATCCTATTTTGATCTATATGTATATATGTATATATATGTATATATATCGAAAGAGGGAGAAAGAGAGAGAGACATTTAGCTATATCAAATTAAAAAAAAAAAGAAAAGAAACTCACCCTCTATAAGTATACGATACTATAATATATGTAAGATATACATCGAAACGGGTCGATAGGCCATCATGAAACGATACTATGGTAGTATCGAATGAAACACAGAAAGAAACAGATAGAGAGAAAGAGACAGAAATTTCCCATGCCACTTCGACGATCTTATCAAAAATATAATTGAAAGAAGACACGAAGAACGATCATAATCAGATAATAAGTAGTACCGGACAAAAAAACATAATGATAATAACAATAATACAAACGGAGAAAATAGAAAAATAGAAAAAAAAAGGTATAAAAAAAAAGAATGGAAGAAGAAAAAATTCAAATGAAAAAAAATCTCACACTCTTTCCAACGTTAGTTTTTTTTTTTTTTTATTACTTTTTTTTAAGATTAACCCTTGATCGATTGTCAACTCTCTCTCTCTCTCTCTCTCTCTCTCTCTCTCTCTCTCTCTGTCTGTCTATTTATATATATATATATATATATATTCATATATATACACAGCGATGGGCTCTCCTTAAACTGCTAAAGTAGTAAAAATGAGTTGACGAAAGATACGATCAGAGAGAATCAAAGTAATAATGTCTCATACAGTATTCATAGATGGCTGTGTGCCGTTCCAAGGTTAGGCCTTGGCACGGTAACATAATTCTTTGGCCTTACACTACTCTAGAGAAAGAGAACCCGTTTATATCGTTTCCAACACGCTATCTCACTCGTATATGTATACCGATAATAGGTATACAACGTATAGGGTGGTCCACGTTAAAGTGTTTGCGAATCGTTATCGAATGTCACCTCTGTTGCGAGATCATTTTTTTCGTAACATTAAATCTCAAAATTTTTTTTAATTCTACAAAGAAACCTTATCGAGCTCGATTGAGAATTAATTGAAAATTCAAATGATTCGCTTGATGCATTCCCATAAAAAAGTTAGAGATCAATCCTTTTTCTTAGTTCATCTTTTTATTGCTACTTCTTCATCTCCTCTCTTTATTAATTTATCTATCTTCCTCATATCAAAAATTCCAACTCGAAGTTGTTGGAAAATTGATTGGAAATTTGATCTGTTTGATGTAAAAATAAATGGACAAAAATAAAAACGAAAGGAGAAGAAACGAAAAAAAAAAAAAAAAGAGAGAGAGAAACAAACAAAAAGGTTAACTTTATATTGATCTCTGCGTGGAATCAATGAATAGAATTAGTACAAAACTACGAGACAGACAAACGGAGAGAAAGAGAGAAAGAGATATAAATAAGTATATAAATAGTATAAGTAGTAAGATAGGTAATAGTCTAGACAGTAGTACGAATCAACGTGTTGCCATATAACGAATCCGACAGAACTAAGTAGTAGAACAATGACGTTTCTTTTTTCAAAACGAATATAACACACAGCCAATAACCAACCAAATAGAAATAGCTGGACACACGTAAATAGAGAGTCGATCGTGTGTTGGTAATATTCGTTGTTCGGCCCACCCCCACCCCCACCTTCACCCCCTTCACCCCTCACCACCATTTTCCAAGCGTACAGAAACCTAGATCGATGTAGACTTTGCTTATTTACGAGGAGCCAAGAAGGTCGACTTTTTTTATTTCGTTAGAAAGAAAGAGAAAGAGAGAAACGAAATACGTTTCGGAAATAACATATAAATCGTAGAAACGACAGAAAAGAAAATGTTAAAACGCGATAAACGTTTAGAAGATTTTTCATTCGAAAAATTTTGGCTCTTTTTAAAACCTCTTTCTCTTTCTCTTCCCCTCCCCTCCCCTCCACTACCTTCTCCCTACCCCCACCATCTCGTCTCGTCCTATCCTTTCGTCCCATTTTTTTCTCTTCGTCCTATCCATTATCGTACGTAACACCCCCATCGATCGGATTCTTTCCATCGAATTCTTCATTTTTTCAAAACTCGAGTTTAGAAGAATTTTAATCGTGTTGTAACAATTCAAGTTAGTTGTAATAATTTTTAATAATGCATAACGTACGATCGTACAATAAAATTGTAGAATGTATCGTAGAATTGTATAGATTGTACGATATTGTAACAATTTTTATTACGTGTACATACTTATACGTAAGTGATGATTTTTTTTCATTATTAGAATTATTAGACGAATAAGATGGTTTATTTTTATATAATACATCCTCAAATATATATATCTCTCTTTTCTCTTTTTTTGATTGCTCATCGCGTTGATATTTTTTGTTGCGAATATATTTAGTCGTTTCTTTTTTCTTTCGTTAAAAAAAGAAAAAAAAATAGAAGAAGAAAAGTCCACGGTGGGAGTCTGTCGTAATATGTACTTACATATATACATACATACATACATACATATATATATAGTTACATACGTAAATATGTTATCCTTGAATTTATCGACGAACCATACAACTATAGGATTTTGCATTGTGGAAAGAAGAGAAGGAAGGTCGATTCTCCTTTGGCTCGCACCACCTGGCAAACAGCAGTTAGTCAAAGCGCGATGGTTACAGACCGATATGTGTAAGTACGTTATACGAGAAAATAAGAGAGAAAGAAAAAAAAAAGAAAAAGAAAAAAAAAGAAAGAAAAAACATTGTAAATGTACGAGTAGGTTGGATGTTGTAAGGGGTCGTGTTTTAATACGGTTAACCAACTCGCGTCTAATGGCTTTCCGTTTCGGTGAGTATGTAAACTTTGACTCTAACTTTAACGTTTCCCCACCCCTATCTCCATCCCTCAAATTAATTTTTTTCCCCTTTTTTTATCATTTTTGTAAATACGCACGGACAGGAAGTTGCAGAGGACGAAGCTACGGATTAACATTTGCATAATTGAATTTACAACGAAAAGCAATATATCTTTTTCTCGTGTTCGTTCTCAACCATGGATCTATTTCTTTCGACGATCCTAATCTGTATATTTTTGATATAAATGCGTTTATCGATATTAAAAATTATCGAATTAAAAATTGCTTTCGGTTAGTCTCGATAATGATAAATATCGTAAATGACCATCTTCGATTTTTCTTATAGACGAATATACATACATAGTTAACGCAGTATAAGTTGTAATATTTTTAATATTATAGTAAAGATTGAAAAAAAAAAGGAAGAAAAAAATTATTGTTATTATTATCGATCATTGTTGACGACATAGTATGCATTATTAATTAATATACAATAATTTTCTTAATATACAGTGACGCGTGAAGCGTATAATTTTTATCTGAATTCTTTATCTGAATAAGTTGAATAAAACTTTTTACGTCCTCTTCTTTTCTTCCCTTTCCTTTCTTTTTATAATTAAAAATATCTACAATAAATTCGAAAGCTAATGTACAATCGATTTTCAAAAATATTTCTTTAGATCTTTACCAATTAAATTCTAATTAAATTCCAAAAGATTCGTCTCGATCCGATAATCTCCTGTTCTCTTATCTAATTAGCCTTCCCTCTCTTTTCTTTTTTTTCTTCTTCTTTAAACAACGTAAAAGAAAAAGAAAAAAAAAAAAAGAAAAGAAAGAATCAAATAATGAGCTATCATACGAAATGAAAAAGCTATTACTATTCCTCACTGACTGAATAAATCGTTGTCGAGAGTGGTCCTACCAAGTGATGCAGAGGTTGTTTAAATAACGTTCACTTTCTTCGATAAAACGCATTAAAATTCATTAGGTCTAACTTTGGGGTCTGCTTGTAGAATTTTCGATCGACTTTCTAAATTATTTGATCTCGTTTCTGAAAGTCGATGGAGTGTGCTAGAAGCAGTACCAGAGATTACTTTACGCACGAGAGAGAAAGAGATAGATATAGAGATAGAGAAAGATAGATAGATAGAGAGAGAGAGAGAGAGAGAGAGAGAGAGAGAGAGAAAGATGGAGAGATATGGAGACGAAATGCGAGCTTTAATCTCTCAAATAGATTCCATTGCATGGTCAACGTCTGCGCTCTCGAGAGTTTCGTCATGAAACTCTATGCCTGTAGAACTGTAGCTAACTGATCATAGCTATCCTTCTAGAAAAGAGAGAGAGAGAGAGAGAGAGAGAGAGAGAGAGAGAGAGAGAGAGGAACGTCGAAGAGTAGTATATATCGTATTGTGTCGTACAGAAGCGCATCAAAGTTTTGTCGAGAGCATGCAGACGTTAATACTAGGAAATAATATCATCAGTATACTCTGATAACTGTGTCTAGTTGGAAGAGCTGTTGAAATTTCGAAATTCCACCTATCATCGTCCGAGAGATTCTCTGTTAAGAGTAAAGTGTATATTTCGTGTATAGATACTAAAACCTATTCTCTCTTATATTATTCGCGACTCGTTTCATTCGTATTTTGTAATAATTATTTGTAATAATGATATTCCGTAAGATATATTTATATATATATTTAACATATCATATTATTATATTAAGTTTATTACATTATATTAATTATATTATATAAATTATATCCGAAAAAAATTATGTATATATATATATTAATAAACTCGGCTAAAAGTAAAATGTAAAAGTTTATCGGAAGAGTATCGATTTAGAAGAAAAAAAAAAAGAAAAGAAAAGAAAAGAAAAGAAGAAAAAAGAAGAAAGAGGAAAGGGAGAGGTAAAGAAAGGAAAAAGAAAAAAAGAAATATGAACGAGTCAATAATAATCGTATCGGGTTAAGGCATCGACTCCCTCCTTTGCAATCTCCTTTGAATGAAACGAAAAAGAGAAAGAGGATAAAAGAGAAAAAAAAGGAAGAAAGAAATTTAAAAAAAAAGAAAGAAAGAAAGAAAGAAAGAAACGAAGGCATAAAAATTTTAATGAATGTTATCTCTTGAAAAGCTCAATGAACGTGAGATGATATACCCGAAAAACAAGTGGCATTTACGGGAGTCGAAAAAACGAGTAAAAGCTTTTATCTTTTCGATTTCCTGTATATTATATTAATGACAGTCGATGGAGAAGCTCGAGATAAAAAAAAAAAAGAAGAAACAGACAGATAGATAGACAGACAGACAGACAGACAGACAGACAGAGAAAAAAAAGAAAAAAAAAAAAAGAAAAAAGAGAAAGAAGGAAAAAACAATTTCGGATAATAACACAGGGGTTTTTCGAAGGGCGCATGCCGAAAATAAATAAAAACGAACTCTATCACCGAAAGCTTCTTCCCCTCCCTCTCCTCCACCCATCTTCTCCACTTCCACCCCGTTCAATTACTCGCTCCACCTGATTGCCGGTCCTGTCACTGGAAAAGAGCTTTGACTCGATCGTAAAATTCTCGCTCTCTCTCTCTCACACATACACACATACACACAGCAGATAGAGAGAGAGAGATATATATATATATATACTTTTTCAGCACCTTCTTCCTTCTCTTTTTCGCATCGTTCTTTTCTACGTTTCACCTAGCTGCCACCTATCCTCTCAGAGCTCTTCTCACCTCTTCCTACCACCCTCTTCCAACCCACACCCCTATCACTACACCAACCTTCACGTTCCACTTTCTATCCAATATTTCGACGGTCCTAAAAGAGTTCTCTCTTTCTCTCTAACTCTCTATCTCTGTCTCTCTCTTTCGAAAACTTTACTTTCCTCCGACAACTCTCTTTCTTCGATCCTTTTCAAAAAGCCACTTGTGTCCTCTTGTACGAAAATATCACGCGAACTTAAATCGCTCATAACAATAATATCCGATAAATCGTTATTTCGTTAAGGAGATTAGATAAAGAGGTAAAAAAGGAAGTAGAGAGTGAAAGAGAGAGTGGGAAGAGAGGAAGAGAAGATGGTTACAGTTATTATCTACACCCCATTTTCTTCCTATTAATCACGTACACCTAAAGGTGAGTTTAATTCGAGATCGTTAAAAAAAAAAAAGAAAAAAAAACCCTGATTAACATCTCCCTCCCTCTGTTCTCTCTCTCTCTCTCTCTCTCTCTCTTTCTCTCCTCCTTTAGAAAACTGTTACTTTCTTTCGAAAACTAAAACTCTTTCTTCGTTGCTCTTGAAAAACATCGACTTGTATTCTCCTGCAGGAAAAATATCACAGGCAAAATTAAATCGTTCATAATAATATCTGATAAATCGTTATTTTGTTATGAAGATCATGTAGGGAGAAAAAAAGAGACAGAGATAGAGAGATAGAAAAAAGAGAAAAATGAAGAAAAGAAAGAAGGTGATTACAATTATTATCAACACCCTTATCGCAGTCCCCACTTCTACCCTATTTTCTTCCTATTAATCATGTACACCTAAAAGTGAGTTTAATGTGAGATAGTAAAAAAGCTTACAACCCTTCCTTCTTTCTCTCTCTCTCTCTCTCTCTCTCTCTCTTTCTCTCTTCTCTCCTTCTTACTCCTTATCCCTTTTTTCTACCCTACTTTTTTTGTTCCTCCCTGTCCCTCTTGTTCGGAGTATCGTCATCACTATTACTACTACGATATAACAGAACAAACAGTATCCTAACTTTCCTCCTCTTCCATTTTTTTTCCATCAGGATGGCTGAAGAAAGTAAAAATGGCGATCCAATAGCAATTTTCAATCTTGAAAAGTTTTAATGTCGTCGTTGTTCCTCCATCTTTACGCGTTAATTTCGTTAGCTAATTTCGTTCCTCCTTGACTAAGGTAATCATTTTTCTCATTACGAAAGACATCGAAACACTACTACTACTATTACTATTCTACTACTACTACCACCACCACCATTATCCTATTTGCTTCGTCCAAGCTTCGTCACGCTTCTTCATTACTCTACTTGAAACTTTCAGTTTCAACTTTTCGTTTCTTTCATTCTTCTTTTACAATCCTTACCGCTGGGCACGTCTTTCGAACCATTTTCTTTTTTTTTTCGTTTCTATTATACGAAAGAGAAAGATTCTCCAGTAGCGCACGCGCGCACTCTCCCACCCTATCCTTTTTTTTGTAATCCTTCTTATTTGTACCCTTCGTAAAGGATATTTCTTTCTCTTCTTTTTTTTTCTTTTTTTTTTTTCGTTGACATTTTCATCAGCCCGTGATATTTCATCTAATTCGAGTGATCTAATTAAAATCGATAGATTGTACGGAGCGAAACGTCTTATTTAATATCCATTTGATCCGATATCCTTCCTTTCATAATTTGAACTCTATTGTTATAGGGAGGCATGAAGAGGAAGTATAAGAAAGGGGGAATCGATGTGCAAGTTAAACGAGGGAATCAAATGAGATTTCTCTAAGTTCTTCTTAGACCATGACAATTATTTTCAATTGATCGTATTAGATCCGACACGTTTATCTTCGTTCGTAGAATTATATTATAATGATATTATAATGTAATTCTTGTGACATTAATTAGTCGATTAAAAATATATGATCGACTGACGTATATCTGATAAATTTTATTATTCGATTGTATGTATATTATAGGTATAGTAGTTTACAATCTACGAAATATGTGAAACAAAATTCCATGTAAATTAAATTATTTATTATCACTTTCATTTCTATAATTTAATAGCCGCCAATCAAATTGTATTACAATTACATTAAATACTACATAATCCATGTTTTAATTTGTATTTATAAAAGGAAAGAAAAAAGGAGGGAAAAAAATGTCAGTCGGTATCGTTTTAGATATTAATGAATTCGCGTAAACGTAAGATGAGAGCGAATGAGTTAAAAATTCTACGATGCAGTGAATGTTGAGAGATCGTTAAATGGAAGACAACAACGTTTCTCATCGGAAGTCGAGGATTAAAAAGAGTACTACGATGAGAAACGAAGAATGGAAACGAATTTCTCCACTTTTTCTTTTTCTTTTTCCTTTTTTTTTTCTCTCTCGCGCATACATGCACTCCTTCTATTTTAAATCAAGAGTGGAAGAGAGAGAAAAAGAGAGAGAGAGAAGCAACAATCAAACTAACGATGTCTTCTTCGTATCACGAGACATTCTTCTTGTGCCCTTTAAAAATCCCTTAAAAGGTATCTAAAAAAGAAAATAAAATAAAAAATAAAAAAATCGTCGGATAAGTATCGATCAAATTTCATTTCTCGAAACAATTTCTTTGTACTTCCGTTAGAACTATTAAATAAAAACGAAATAAATGTTTATGTTCTTCGTAAAGTACTTGTTATTAACTAGTTAACGATTATTAAAAAATAGATTGATTTTATATTTATCGTTCGATCGATGAAGATAAAATCGTTCGAAGAACTTCGATCGTCTTGATATCCAAATTCGTAAATACATTTTTTAAAGATTATCATCCACATTTATGATTGAAATTATAATCGATTTCGTCCACTTCTAACTCCAAACTTTTAAATAAATTCGTAAAGAATGATCTAAACTTTTTCTTCGAAAATTAAATTAATTCGTGAATTAATATGTAATTAATTTCAAATTAATTCGTTCGCGAAGAAGTTGATTTCGATTGAAATTAGAACACGTTGCTCTAATCATAATAGTTATACGTGAATTATATGAAAATGGAGGTTCTCTCTCTCTCTCTCTCTGATTAATTCCATACAGAAAGAGAAAGAGAGAAAGAGAGAGAGAGAGAGAGAGAAATACATATAGTTTGAATTTCAAAAATAATGCAAAAAAGATTGATTAGCATATGTTCATAAAATTAAAGTCCAATCCGAGACATTTTCCAGATCCGATCCGTTCGTTGGAGACATTTGCTTATATCTTACTGGTTCCGTTAAAATTGATCGTACATGTATTACATATATTTACATATAAATGGAGAGGTCGTAGACTTTGGTACGTATATGTATGCACGTTCATGTGTGTGTATTGTCTGTTTCTCTCTCTCTCTCTCTCTCTCTCTCCTTATCTATCAAAGTAGGAAGTGGAAGAAGAAAATTGTGCATTGACTACGATTCGATAATTTCGAATCGATATTTACATTAGTGTATGTTTTATATACATACGTGAGCTTGTGTATGTTAAAGAGAAAACGATTCGTTCTCGAAGATTTCTTTTGGAAAAATGCTAATGACAAAGAGAGAGATTTAGAAATGAGGTTGAGGTAATAGATATGGTACGAATCGAAGAAAAAGTAGTTGGAATAGTTTTTTCTTTTTTTTTTTCTTTCCGACGTTCACAAAAAGGGTGCTGAAAAATTTGAATATTTTTTCTTTCTTTCTTTTCCTTTTTTTTTCTTTTCTTTTCTTCTTTCTTTAAACGAAATTTATTATCTACGATTATATCGAGAGTGTTTGACTATCGAATCGATTTTTAATCTCTTTCGAATCACGAAACTAGTATTATCGAAAAGCGGAGTGAATTTGGAAAGATTTTTTAAGCAAAAAAAAAAAAATTATCACTTTCATAATATCCATGAGTAAGAGTAATAAATCTTAATAAAAATTAATTGAAAATAATACATTATGTTTTCATTAAAGGATTCATTTAGATATATATTAATTGTTAAATTATGTTTACACGTAGGATCAACACGTAAGGTGATACTCGTTAAATATTTACTGAAGTATGTAATATTCATAATAATTTATTTTTGTTATTGTTTAACAATTAACATACTACTAGAATTTATTTCGAAATAAACAAGGAATATCACACGGAATTAGTATATTCTGGAAACTGCTAATTAAAATAGGAGGACCGAGAAATTATGGTAGTTACATAGAAACAAGTTACCTACATATATAGATATATATATATACACACACATATATGTGTACGTGTATACATGTGTGTATGTACGTATATAATGGTTTTCGACTTGTGAGTAATTATATTCTAATTATTACGCGGGAATAGAGGTTAATGCCACAAGGGGAATGATGATAATACGGAAACATTAGAAATTAATGGTTCTACGTGGACGTAACGTATTAACGTTGAAATACGATTACCATATATATATATATATACATACATACATACATACATACATATATACATGTACTCGTAAATACGTGTATGTATATATATATTTATGTCACTATATATACGTATATATATGTATGTACGTACAATATATATATATATTAGATATTTTGTAACATCCATAGAAACACATATGTACGTTAGAAGTTAGTAGTTCATCGTAGAACCCAACAAGGATTAACCGATCGACCGAACAACCAAGAGAAATCGTCTTACCATCAACTATCTACGGATTAGATAAATACATCTAATCGTTGACCGTGCATATCCTATCTAACGTTAATGAAATCCCAATTTACATTTCTTTACGAAAGAGTTTAATCCGTCTCGCTGTGAACCTCGAATAAAATTGATATTTAATAATCGATTATACGGAGATAGAATTTTTCATGGTGGGAGAGATAAAAGAAGGAGAAGAAAAAGAAACAAGGAAAAAGAAATCTTTCGTACTTATTTTCATTTTAGACGAGAATATAATAATGTACTTAAACTAATGAATAATGTATAACCCAGTTATTAATCATGAATATTATAATTATAAATGTAATTATTTATACGGTATGTTTATATAACGAGTATCAAGTAATATATTTCACTTACGGGGATATGAAAAAGAAAAAGAAAAAAGAGAGAGAGAGAGAGAGAGAGAAAGGAAAAAAGAAAATTGACGTTTTAATACGTCGAACGAGGAAAAGAAAGAAAAGAAAGAAAAGAAGAAAAGAAAAAAAATTATATCAGGTTCTCTATTGTTTTTTTTTTATTCCTTTCTTTTTTCCTTGTCCATTAAATAATTGAAATAAAATAAATCGAACGGCCATTATGATATTTATTCAACGACGAATAATGATCATTCGACGTATCCTTAACATCGATTAGAACCAATCGAAATTAAAATAATGCCCTTGTTAACAATAATGAATATGAAAGAAAAAAAAAAAGAAAGAAAGAAAACAAAATTAAAAATAAAAAGAAAAGTGCAGTGCTGAGAGAAATGAAGAGAGAGAAAAAAAAACACAAAAACAAAAAAGATTTTAAACTAAAAGATCTTGAATTTTTAATTATTCGTCCGAGTGGGCTGATCGGACAGTCAAGAATAAAAATAGAAGAGAAAAAAAGAAAACGAAAGAAAAGATCTATGATATAAATTAAATCTTTGAGCAAATCTTATCAAATGAAAAAAAAAAAAAACAAAAGTTTTTATGAAAAATTTTTCTTATTAACTCTCTCTCTCTCTCTCTCTTTCTCCTCATTGCTCTCCTACTTCCTCCCCTCACTCTTCCACCTCCTCTACCCTTCTCTCTCTCTCTCTCTCTCCCCACCACTACCCTTCTTTACCCTTCTCTCTCTCTCTCTCTCTCTCTCTCTCTCTCTCATACGTTTTGCTTTTCTCATCTAATCAAGAACAAACACAGACGAATGATCTTGGCTGGGACATGTTCGAAGTTCTTACACAATTGATATCGTTCTTTCAGAAGGACATGAACGTGACTAACGTTCTAATACATATATCATATATTTCTGCATACATGCAGGTACGCGAGCGCGCGCATATACATATCGAATGGTTCTTCGTGCGATTGTTTACGCTCGAGCACTATGTATTGATTGTACAGTTTGACGCTTCGTTTACATTTTGCTAGCTTCTCTTTCTTGCTTTCTCTCTCTCTCTCTCTCTCTCTCTCTCTCTCTCTCTCATATTTTACAAATACGATCGTACATATCACATTTTGTTTATAATAATATACCATTATTTTATTTCACGTTAAATTTGCATTCAATTTCTTTCTGTTACATTTTTAATTGTTTACACAACGTTATTCAACTTCGAATTCATATATAATGTATATGTGCGCATGTGTATTTCTTTATATTGTAGATTTTATTTCATATTTTACAGGTAAATGTAGAACTTTTTTAAATTCATTTATGTGTGTATGTGTATATATATATATATATATATATATATATATATATATGTTTTTATTATTTCTAACAAAAGCGATATTCGATTAACCCGTTAATTGATGATCAATTTGTATATTTTATATCCCGTTACTTTTTTTTTATAAACCAAAAACAATTGGATCATATAAAATAACCTGTTACTCTTTTATTTATTTTTTTTTTATATATATATTTTTTGCCTCCCATAAATGAAAAACAATTGGATTCGTGAAGAATAATTTAATCTGTCATATATACAAGCCCTTCTTATAATTTTATTGATAATGTTGAATGAAGAAAAAAAAATTAAGGTTACTTGAAATAAATAATTAGGCAATTTTCTACAATTTTTCCTGCTACTTACGAAAAGTTTTTTAAAGCTTAGAGAAAGTTTGGTCGGATATTAATAATACAAACATGTTCAGACTCTACTCCGCGAACTTTTTAACAATATTATCGACTTCTCGTAATATTTCACCGATCGGTGCGACTCAATAATGGCAATGGCGAAGCAATAAAAATGATAAGCGAGAATGCTCGGTATATTTATCGTGTCAACGACAAAGGTCGATGCCTTCTAATTTTCTATTAATGCGTTTTCTTCTGAACTCTAACGGGGTGTGTTAGTCGCGTTTCATCCCGCAAATGTAACGAGTATAGCGTAATTAAGCGATATATGCTCGTAAACAAAGTCATTTGTACGTATATCGTTTCAAGAGAAAAGGATAATTGTTAAAGAGATGTGTTTAGGAGATAAGAAGTAAATTCAAAGCAAAAAAAAATAAAAAAATAAAAAAATAATAATTACTACTAGTACTACAACAATAATTATTATTAATAAAAATTATAATAATAATAACAATTAATAATAAGAAAAGTCGAATAGAAAAACAAATGCCTCTATTTTATTTATATATATAACATTCTTAACGTCAACATGAAAATTAATCCTTCAAACATTCTCCAATTAGTTACTTAAAAATAATTTTGACAAAATGAGATAAATAATAAAAATTAATCGCTTGTATATTTACTTCTCTCTTTTTTTTTTCCGTATCTTTTATTTTCATTTTCTATTTATAAGAAAGATAAACAAATTTTTAGCGATCGTTTCTAACACGATCGATCCAGAAACAGAAACAGAAACAGAAACAGAAACAGAAACAAAAAAAATATCCTCATCGTTGCATATAATTTCCTTTCTTCAATTCCTAGAAAATCCAAAATCCTATTATCCCTCGTCATTTCCGAGAAAACCGGATATATTCTTTGAAGAAGAAATTGTTTTCATACATGTCGTCGTTCTCTGCTCTCTACTCTCTCTATCTCTATCTCTATCTCTTTCTCTCTCTCTCCTTTTCCTCCTCCCACATCAACCCACACACCAACCAACCAACCATCCAACCAACCAACCCCTATACCTTCCATATTCTCCGGTCCATCGTCGCAAAACAAAACTGTGTGGGATTTCGTGCGGTGGATTCAATTTTACGCCGTTGGTTACGTGTTCAAGAGAGCACAAGAAACATCGAATGCAAGTAAGTAAATACAACAATGTCGTCGTCCACGATAAAACGAGGACAAAGCTTTAAATCCGAAAAAGAGAAGAAAATAAAGATAAAGATAAAAATAAAAATAAGAATTAAAAAAGTGAAATCAGTTTATACGTATCGTGTTATCATAGATATCTAATTAGAACATGAACGATCTTTCTTCTCAGGAAGATCTCGTAATTGTGAAGTTTTTTCTTCTTACGAAATTAAACTTTTTACTATTTCGTGGATTAATTATCAAGAAAAAAAAAAAAAAAAGATTAAAAATTGAATTTTGGGAAGGGAGGGAAGGTTTACGCGATTCCATCTGTTCGTTTCGTTTCACATTCTTTTTCTTTTTCCTTTCTCTCTCTCTCTCTCTCTCTCTCTTTTTCTTTTTTTATTTGTTCTTTCTCTTAACACATTTTCACTGAAGATTTCTCAAAGTGGTAAGTACAATCGCTAAAGAGAAAAATTTACGGAATCAATCATGATTCTTGAGAATGAAGGAGGAAAGAGGGTGAAGGAGTGTGTGTAGGAAAAACATGAGAAAGAGGAAAAGAAAAGAAAAGGAGAAAAGAAAAAAGAAAAGGAAAAAAGATGGTGAAGTAACGCAAAAGAAACGTGAAATTTAATGGATCGAAATAATAGAAATGTACGAGAAAGAGAGAAAGAATTTTAAGCCGCAGAGTTATAGCACACGTACGTATACCATAGCAATTTCTTTGATGGATTATCAAGAACGAAAGTAGAAAGAACTAAGTACGCAAAAAAAAAATCAAGAATCGAAGGAGAAGCGATCGTAGTGCGTTTATAAAGATGCGAGTAAAAAAAATTTTTCTTGAAATGATGTTAATAAAAAAAAAAAAAAAGAAAGAAAGAAAGAAAGAAAAGAGAAAAGTGAGAACACCTGTCATTATAACACTTTCCATTATCTCGTTTATAACAATAACGACGACAACAAAGATAATGAAAATAAAAACAACAACAGCAACAGCAACAGCAGCTCAAACAATATCGTAGCTTGTCAATTTTTCTGCGATACAAGTGTCGTTATCGAAAGACGAAACGTCGATAAGAAGGTTGAAAGGTTTGTTCGTAAAAAGTAAAGGGTGGTTGGGAAAATAGATAAGAAAGAGATAGACAGAGAGAGAGAGAGAGAGAGAGAAAGAGAGAGAGAGAGAGAGAGAGAGAGAGAGAGAGAGTTGGTCGAATCTCCTTCGAGATCCAGAGATCGCGATTAAGATAATGTCTATCAAGCAGTATTCAGGCACAGGAAGTTGCTACAAGGGTAGAAAGAGACAGAAAGAGAAAGAGAGAGAAAGAGAGAGAGAGAGAAAGTGAGAAAGAAAAAGACAGAGATTGGAAGAAGTTTGGAGCTTTTTGTAGTAGTCTCCCTAAATCGAGACATATAGCTTGTTGGTCTCGATTAAGATGGCCGATAAGGACGAACTCTTAATACCACGTCTAAATTGGGAAGATAGGAAAAACAATAAAAAAAAAAAAAAAAAGAAAGAAAGAAAGAAAGAAAGAAAGGATGGTGGTGGAAAGAATACGACACAGGACGAAATTTTATAAAATATTATTCTACTTCGTACATATACATACATATGTTCGTACATGTATATAAAAAAGAAGAAACTTAAAAAGAACTAACGTTAAAAAAAAAACAGAGACAAGAAAAATCTGAAACGTGAGATAAAAAGAAATAGGGGGAAAAAAAAGGAGGAAAGAAAGAAAAAAGAAAGAAAGAAAAAAGGAACAAAAAGAGGGAGAAAAAAAGCTTAAATTATAGCTCGTGCTACCTCCCCTCTTCCAACCCCTCCAACCCAACCCATTGTCGTCGTCGTCGTCGTCGTCGTTAAAAATGTAAATTTCATACCGCCAACATTTGACTTTGCGCCCCTTGTTTTACATAGCCCGTTTCAACGTAAACTAGTAGTAAAATCGCGTATAAACGAGCCGAAGCGAATTTTATGTCTACCGCACGCGGTTTCTCACGAAGATGCGGCAAGAAAAACGACTCCTTGTTACGATCGCATCAAACCAGATCGAGCGTGTGTCCTCGAAAAGGTATAACGAAATGTCCAAATGGGACACGTGATCTAACGAGGACACGACGAAGGGAGAAAAGGAGAAACGGTGGAAGAATTCGGATTGGTAGCTTTACCTTCTTTATCTCTATTTTTATCTCTCTCTCTCTGTTTTCCTCTTTTTCTGTTTCTGTTTCTCTTATTTCTGGCCGTCTTTCTCTCCTTTTTTCTCCTTTGTCGCTAAAGAAACGAAGATACAGAGGATGATTCATGGAAAATGTTACGAAATCAATATTTCCTTTATTTTATTTATTTGTTTATTTTTTTTTTTTTTTTTATATTAATCTTTTCATCGAATCAGAATTATTTCGATGACGTGTAGATTATTAAGAAGAAATATATAGTAGCGTAAAAGATTTCAGAGAATTTTCGTAAAAGCTGATCTCTCTTTTCTTTTATTCTTATTTAGTTCTTTACTTATTTATTTATTTATTTATTTATTTTCTATTCTTCTTTCAATCGAGTAAAATCATTTTCGTTTTCCTTTTCCTTTCTTTTCTTTCTTCTTCTTCTTTTTTTTTTTCTTTACTTCATTTACTTTATACCTTGTATTCGAGGAAATACGTTTCTTTCAAATCTCAGATAACGTTTATTATCATTTAAAATGTAATATATTATTTGAGGAGTAGTTAATAGTATTTGTATTTGTATTTGTTCAATGAATGGCACAGTTCGATCGATCGCTTTTATTTCCTACTCCTCTTTTTATTTCCAAAGAGTGAAAAGACAAATTTAAGGTAAACGAGAAACAATGGTCCTTCAGTTGAAACAGTTTAACTCATAAATTCGTCGAATGGACGACGATCATCCTCTTATCCTTTTAAAACCTTCTGGCTTCTTTCTCTTGTTCTTAAAAAGAGATCCTTCAGAAGTAGAAAAGGGAGGTCTCTTAAATTGAAATCGTACTTCGATCGAAAATTCTGAACTACCTCCCTGAACTACCACCCCTTCTATTCACCCTACATCCCTCCCAACTCAACCTCTTTTCGTATCGCAGGAAAAGCCGCTCGTATCGGAGATAAGAATAGAGAAAACTCGAAAGGAACTCGAAAAGAGAGAAAGAGAGAAAAATAGAGAATTGAATAGACGAACCAAACGTACAAACGAGTTATACGTTTATTCTTTTCGATTGGAAAATAAAATATTATATATTATTTTTCGAAATAGTAATTTCGAAATAAAATGGTAGCGAAGATTTTTGCACTCTTGATTCAACGTTTTTTCTTTGCTTTTTCTTTCTTTTTTTTTTTATTTTTTTTGGATTACTGACAATTTTTTGTAGTATAAGATTTAATAAATAAGACGTCTACAATAAACGTAGATCATGTTATTATTTTTGTCACGTGCGAAGCGTTCGATTTTGTTCATAAAAATGTTGATCGTCTTAAAAAAGAAGGCAAGCAATTTTCAAATGAATTTGTTTTCGTACGATTGTAAAGAAATATTACAAAATTCAAAATAACATACATATGTATCTATTTTTTCCTTATGCATTACATCTGCGTATTAAAAAAGTCTAAATTATTTAATGCCCGAAAAAAAAAGAAAGAAAGAAAGAGAAAGAACGTGAAAGAAAGAAAAAGGTAAAGAAATAAAAGAAAAAAGGCAGAGAAAAAAACGTAGAAGGGGAAAAAAAAGAAACGATGAGAATGGAGAAATAGAAAGAATGCATCTTCCTTAAGAGTGATATTACGAATTTATATTTTAATTTCATCTCAGTTAAAACGGTACCTGAGACGAACGAAAGATGGGGGAGAACGATGGGGAGACGGAAGTGATGGTGGTAGGTATAGAAGTAGTAAAAGGTAGGATGGTAAGAGAGAAAAAGAAATAAGGAGAACGAAGGAAGCGGAAATTTAATATCGTCCAATCATCCGATTTTACAACAGCAATGGCGTCGTCACTGACAAATTTGTATGGATTGCAAAGATAAATGTTGAATGTTCTACTACTATGCACAGACTAGGGTTTAATGTCGACTACAGTAACCCTCTTAACTGTATTACACTACTGTGTACGTAAATACGTACGTACGTAGGAATGTACGTATTTAAGTGTAAATATATGTATATGCAGGTAGGTAGGTAGGTAGGTAGGTAGGTAGGTAGGTAGGTAGGTAGAGATAGGTGGGTCAGCATAGGTATCTACCTACATATGTATATATAAAGTGCGGCTAAAGGGAAATGAGGATACATCTTGTACACTCGTGAACCTTTAAGTCGAAATTACTTTACGTTTTGCTTGGAAGAAGTTAAGAACATGTACTATGTATGTATGTATGTATGTATGTATGTATGTATGTATGTATGTATGTATGTATGTTCATCCGTTACATAGAGATCACTTTAATCATATTGAAGTTAATAAAATATATTTGAAAGAGAGATAGATAGATAGATAGATATATAGATATATAAATGTTCATGATGAAGTTTATTAAAAATATAATTTACACATGAATATTATTTATATTTCAGATATCAATTGAAATATTTATAAATGTGTTTATTGAAATTTAATTGAAAGTAAATATTTATTTATTAAATAATGATATTTATTTAAACGATGTTAAAAAATAAAATCATACAAACTTCATCTTTCTTTCTCTGTTCTTTCTATTCCTTTCACTTTTATTCTTCTTTTCTTTTTTTCCTTTTTGTATCAAAATTACATATCATACCTGTTTACGTGAGAGAAAAAGTTTCTTTTTTTACGTCATTTTCTTCTTTTTTTATATATATATATATATATTGTATATACTATATATGTAGTATACACAACTATATACATACATACACGTATACGCAAAATAATATTATCAGAAAGAAACGTAAGGACGATTGAAAAATTTTTCTTTGAAAGAATAAAAGAAGAAAAAGAAGTGAAGAAAGGGAAAGGGAAAGGGGAATGTTCGCGTGTAGGTGAAACGATCTTCCAACGGTTTAAAAGATAAAGGGGTGGCTACTACGGTCGTGAGCAACCCCGAACAACTCGGGCGTGAACAAGTAGTGAAAGTAAAAAGAGAGTGGTATAAAAGCTTCGCGATTGGCACGCGTACGAGACAGGCAAAGGGGTGAAAGGAAGAGGGGATTAGACCAATGACCTTTTCTTGACCTAATCGACTAAGACTTTTCCAATTTTTTACACACATTTTTTACACACTATATACGTACGTATCCTACAAGATTTAATTAATTAAGTAATTGATTATGATCGATCAGCTGACATTTTTTTCCTCTTAATCAATTTTCAATTAATTTATATTAATCATTCTTCCTGACGTTATTTTGAAATGTTTTCTTTGAAGATTAATAGATACCATTCTTCTTATCTTCAAAAAGCTATTACAAATTAAAAAAAAATATATATAAAATTGTTACTTCAATCTCGCTAACGCGACTTTAAAGCTATACGCTCGTATCTCCATTTTTTTTTTCAGAGCTTCGATTGATACGAATAAAAAATAATCGATATCATTCGTTCAACGACGTATAAAAGAACAAAAATATTAGAGAAGATAAAAAAAAAAAACATCAAACACGTCGATATTGATAATAAATATTAATCAATCTCTATCGTTTGATCGAAAAAAAAAATAATACGATGAATTCAAAAAAGAATCGTGAAAAATCGTATATTTACTATAGAAACCAAATCCTATGGGAGGGTTTAATAGAAAAATATTTTATCTAGAGATCCTGAAATATCTGTTGGAAACATTTAATAGACATAAACGATTAGATCGAATGACATAAACGATTAGCCGCTTGTTTCAAATCCCGATAATAGAGAAATATTATTTATCGAAAACTATTTTTACAATGACAAATATTTTTCAAGTCAGTAGTCGATATAAACTAAGTAAACAAATAAGTAAACAACACATACATGTTATACACGTAAATATGTACATATGTAACTATATATACACAATATATATATATATATTAAAACTACGATTATGTAAAATAACGTTACATATGAATGATGTAACACAAGTAAAGACACATAAAAAAATCCTTTTGCATTTTGTTCGTTTAAAATTACGAAAAATCTTATACGTATAAATATATACATAAATAGATGGATAGATATACAGACAGATAGATAGATAGATAGATAGATAAATAGATAGATGGATAGAAGCACATGTACTTACTCACGTATACATATGTATTCGTATACGTAATGTACAATAGGGAATCGCGATCGAAAAAGAATATCGTTCGCGTTTAACTTTTCCGTTTGTTCCGCAGTAAAGGAAAGGACGGGTATATATTCTCGGGTAGTTCTCGCACGTCGCCCAAAGAGACAGCAGCCAACCAGCGACCAAAGAAGAAGAGAAAGAGAAAGATACGAGAAAGGAAATTCGAACGAATCGAAAGAAGAGTCGTTCTTCTATATTTCTTTCTTTCTTTCTTTTTATTATCGCAGAAAAACGATTCGTCGACAAATCGAAACGAACGAAACGAAGTGAGAAAAAAATAAAGATAGAGAAAAAAGAGAGAGAGAGAGAGAAGGATAGAGCAAACGAGAGAAGAAAAAGAAAGGGAGATTGACAAAAAAAAAAAAGATAGAGAATGAAAATGAGAAAGAGAAAGAAAAAGAATGTAAGAGAAAGAACGAAGTGAGGATATATCTTTCTATCTGTCTGTCTCTGTCTGTCTGTCTGTTTCTGTCTCTCTCTTTTTCTTTCTCTTTCTCTTTCTCTTTCTCTTACTCTTACTAGCTCGTTCATAAACCGTCAGAAAGTGGTGACAGTATCGATAATCTCGAACGTCTTGGAGACGATTGCGATCTGGCCGCTCTGTCACATCGTTCCGACGTCAAATGACGAAGCATTCTTTATATACCTCCCGTCAGAAATCTTTCCCAAGCCCTTCGAAGGTACCAAACCATTTTCTCTCTGTCCGTCCCTTACTTTCGCGATCTCTTTCTATCTGTCTCTCTCTTTCTCAATATTTTCTATATTTTCTGTGTAACATGTTACTTTTTTCTTGTTTTCTTCGTTTTCTTTTCTTTTTTTCATATTTTCTTCTTTAGAGATCAAAATCTTTTTTTTTTTTTTATATATATATATATATATATATATATATATATAAATACAAATTTTTATATTGCTTATATACATACATACATACTTTTATATATATATATTTATATTTGTATATAAAATGTAATATATAAAATAAAATATAAAATATACATTTATGTATATAAAAAAAGAAAAACAAAGAAAGATTTTGATCTGTAAAGAAGAAGATATGGAAAAAACGAAGAAAACAAGAATATATATATACATATGTATGTATGTATGTATGTATGTATGTATTTTGTATAACACCAATATTAGCATCAATATTACAATGGATATAAATAAATATTAATTATTTATCCATCTCATTTTATATTTCTTTTGACTTATTATTATTATTATTATTATTTCGTTTTCTTTGTTCATATTCTTTCTCATCTTACAAAAAATAAATGAATAAAAATAATAATAAAAAGGTGAAGTGAAAGAAAATCTTTAAGAAAAAAGTCTTCAATATTCTTTTCTAACATAAATGAAGAATAATAAAAGAAGAGAGAGAGAGAGAGAGAGAAAGAAAGAGAAAGAAAGAAAACAAAATGCAAAAGTATAAAATTAAATCAACTAGGTACGTCTACTTTCTGTCCTGATAAATCCACGTCCGCCGCCATTCTCTCGATTTGCATTTAGGGTGAGTTTGCGCGAGCGCACGAGTTCCGCCCTTAACCATCGTCATCCCCCTAACCGTCTTTTTGATGTTCGAAAAAAAGTAGTTTAACGAAAAGAATGGCCGGACGCAAAAGTTTATCTCACGTCGTCGTACCTCTACCATGTCCGTTTCGGTATTACGCGTTTCTCGTATGGAAGTTAAAAAAAAAGAAGAAAAAGAAAAAAGGGAAAAAAAAAGAGAAAAAAAAAGAAAGAAGAAATCAACCCTAATACGGGCGCGCGAGTGTTCTTGACTCTTTAATCTTCACGAAGGATTTTCGTAATTCAAACTCGTTTATACAAAAACTCATGCATATGATATTGTATAGTATATTCATGAAAGAAGCGTGAGTTGCTGCATGTATATATGTATATGTATATGTATAGGTGTGTGTGTGTGTATATATATACACATATAAAAGAAAAAAAAAGATGTGTGTGCACATATGTACATATTTTTTTTCTTTTTCTTTACAAGTTATTCAATAACAAGCATATTAATATTAATAAAAGATCAAATTGAAATTCTTCCTTTATTTTTCATGTTATATATAAAATTAATAATATAGAAATAGTGTGTGTATGCGTGTATAAAAAAGAGAGAGAGAGAGAGAGAAAAAGAGTAATTATCTATGTATTAAACCAGATATTAAATCAGGACGATATTAGGGAAATAACAACATCAAAATAAATAAAAAAAAAAAAAAACGAGACTTAATAAATGATAACGAAAATACTTGGACTTGAAAAATGTGTGATACTAAAGTCTATCAAATTTCTTTATATTCTTTAATAATTCAATATTTCTTTAAATTTCTCTTTTCGATTTCTCGAAACTCGATCGATAAAAGTCGCCTGCCTTTTTTTCAAAACTTTGATTCGTGCCACCGTAGATGATGCATTCTATCGCGTAACTTCATCATTCCATCAATTTCATGTAAAACTTTTATTTGTTCTTTCTTCGAAAGCATAACGTGCGAGCTTTTATATATATATTTTCTTTTTTGTCATTCTTTAAATATATATATATATGTATATATGTATGTATGTATATATGTATGTATGTATATATGTCGTTACATTATTCATCGATACGACATTCAATATATTCGATCTAATCAAATTCAAACTTTCCTAACTTTCAATTTAACTCGTTATAAACTACAGAAATAACCACGGAATAGGAATGTCCATCGACATGTTAAACTCTACGATAAATTCACCAAACGTCACGTTCTCATTCAAACCTACATCACGAAATCGTATATTACTTATAGCAGTAAAGTTGAAGGTCTTAATTTAATATTATTATTAGTTTGTGTGATATGAAATGTCGGATTTTTTCTTTCTTTCTTTCTTTCTCTCTCTCTCTCTCTCTCTTTTTTTCTTCTTTAAATGAAATAGAATTCATTTTTTATTTATTCTGCGATTTTTTTTATTTTCTTTTTTCTTGTTTTTTAACGTGAAACGAACGTTTTATTCGTTAAAATAAACGTAACTCGATCGTATTGTTGTCCTTTGCCAACGTGATTCTAACGAAAAAAAAAGAAAAAAAGAAAAAGAATAAAGAATAAAGAAAGAAAAAAAAAAGAGAGAAAATCCACTCGAAAAAAAATTCGTTTTGAACTTTAGATGAAAAAATGTCGGCAAAAACATTTTTTTAATCTCGTTAATATTACGAAGTATTTTAAAAAGAAATTTTTCAAGCATTATGTATCCGTATAAAAACAAAAGAAAAAAGAAAG